>NW_010269524.1:0-8253 GCF_000690775.1 Eurypyga helias
GGCGGGGACCCTCCGCTCCCGCACGGCCCCGTTCTTCCCCACTAGATGGTGACAGAGGAGCAGCTCCGGCTTCCCTGTGCGAAGAGCAGACAGCAGGTTACTCCTGGTCACTCACGCGTAGTTTCTTAGGTGTAAGCGGGCAAAAAAAAAGTACTTTTAAACAACCTTCTTTCCTGTTTGGTAGAAAGCGCAGTCTATGGCAACACTATAAAGAAGGATCATAGAATCATAGAATGGTTTGGGTTGGAAGGGACCTTAAAGATCTAGTTCCAACCTCCCTGCCATGGGCAGAGACACCTTGCACTAGGTCAGGCTGCTCCAAGCCTCATCCAGCCTGGCCTTGAACACTTCCAGGGATGGGGCATCCACAGCTTCTCTGGGCAACCTGTTCCAGTGCCTCACCACCCTCTCCGTGAAGAATTTCCTCCTGATATCTAATCTAAACCTCCCTGATTTCAATTTATACCCACTACCCCTAGTCCTATCACTACAGGCTCTTGTAAAAAGTCCTCTCCCAGCACCCTTGTAGGCCCCCTTCAGATACTGGAAAGCTGCAATGAGGTCTCCTCGGAGCCTCCTCTTCTCCAGGCTGAACAAGCCCAGTTCTCACAGCCTTTCGTCATAGGAGAGGTGCTCCAGCCCTCTGATCTTCTTCGTGGCCCTCCTCTGGAGTCGCTCCAAGTGGTCAATATCCTTCTGATAAGGATGAACCTTATCAAGAGAGAGAGGAGGTACTTGAGTCTGAATAATTAATGTGTAAATAGGTGTGGTGATAACATTAATGTGCAAAACATAGTAGGACACATTGGAGGAAGATCTGTTTTAGGGATTTGACATTCTAAATGGAATCAGTCATAATCTGCCTAACTCAAAAAGAATGACTCAATTCAGCACATAGCAATCTATCAATCCTTATGGCATGAATGATTCTGTGAAAGGCTTTAATTGTATCAGAGGGAGCACTGTCTGGAACTGCTTTTTGTACAGGGACTTGGGTATGCAAAGACAGCAATGGAAGTTGGAGCTATGAATATATTTAGAAAGGCTGGTCCTTATAACACAAAATACATGATATAAACACTAGGCAAATGGACGTTAGAGAGCTGTGGGAAAGTAACGGTACATATGGAAGTAACTGATAACATTTCAAAGTCTCACACTTCTTTCTCACATGTGGAACTTCAGTTTCTTTAAAATAAACAGGCAAAAATCCTCTTTGCTTGAGTAGTTTTTTAAGTGTGAGCTGCTTACAAAAGATTTACTGCACAGCTCTTATTCCCCAGTACTTTTCCTGCTTTTCCCTCTGACTTTCTACATGCTATCTATGTGCTTATTCTCAAGTCCTGGTATTTCTAAGGGGGTGTGGGTTATCTGAGAAGCAGGCTACCCCCATGAAAATATAACATATGGTATATAGGAGCATTGAGTAATGAAGTTATTTTGGAAAGCTTGGGTTTGGACCGGAAAGACAATGTTATGTCTAAGTAAATCAACTAAGTAGAGCAGAAATCTCTAAATACAGGCTGAGATTGAGAACTTATGGTAGTCAAAGGGCATTGTCACCTGTGTTGTCTCTGAGACAAGGATATCATTCATACTATTTTCTGAAAAAAAAAAATGAAGTCGGAAAATTTTACAAGCCACTGGCAAGAACATTTGAGATGCTATGCTGTTGTAGTTCGGTGTCTCTAAAAGAAGGAGTCAGGTTTTATTCCTTCTTTGACTTGCTCTGATTGAAAAAGAAATCTGAATCCTGTCAACCAAATGATGGAGACATTAATTTCCCTTCCTATCCCACAAAGCCTCATGAATAGCTCATATTTATGCTGTTATATCTCTGTTTATGCAACATTTGTTTGTAATGCTGTCTGTGACAAGTATGTACTAAATTTGTAAACTAGTTTAAACCTGATCTGAATATTTTAATAATTAAACAATAGGTAGCTCTGAATTGAACATAATGTATAACTTCACAAAATTAACAGTGGAGAGATAATTAAGATTAAATATATGCCACAAAATTAGTATTTCTCTGCTATTTGTTTAGGTAGAAGAACAGACTCTGTAATGTCTTAGTTTTCATTATCTTACCTACAGAAAAAGTTAAAAACATCTGAAAAAGTTTCACAGCAAATTTTACACTTTCAGCATACTGCTACCTGAAAATCAGTGGGTTTATCATTCCAGAATGAGCTACACACACAAAATTATTTCTACTTTAATTAATGTTTTCTATAGATAACACTTTATCGGTGACTCTAAACTAGATTTTTAAAGGTTTGTTAATCATTACTAAGAATTTTTTAGAGAGACTGAATTAATTGCTCAGAGTGGTTAAACTAACAATAGCTTCACTCCCTACACTGAAAAATTTAAATTGGGCTTTGCAGTTTTCCTTGTCAGCATCCAGTTTTGTTTTCTGAAATACTAACAATTGTTGAAAACACCCTGGTACTAGTTGTTGCTATTGTAAATAGGCAGGAGTGATACATTTTAGGTAATAAGAGATTTTCTAGTATGGACTGTTTTGTTATGAGTATGATTATTAACATGAGATACCAGCACATCCTCTATGAATCTTACCAGTTCAGACCTTCCTTTTGACCTTCTTGAGAGGTACCTCAGTGTTATTCTTCATCCCATCCTACTGTATCTCTAACTGTTAAAATGTTCTCTTCATGACATTGATAATTATTATCTCATCTTTACGGGCAGTGAAATGTCTTCATAGAGATATCTATAAGTATTTTTCACTACTAGTATTGCCCTGAGTAGGACCAGGTGACATGATGATAACACCTCTATCCTACCTACACAGTTAGAAACACCAATAAGGTTGCATTAGTGGATGGAAAACAAACAACAAACAAGAATCCCATACAGACATTTCTTTGAAGTTGTAGTATGTATTTGCTGGAATTTTTACATACAACTTAAGTTCTCTTCTTGCCTTGACTGACGTAAGTGGTTGGACAACAGCTACTGCAGAATTATCCTGTCCACCTTCTTACTCTAAGAACATGTGTATCTCAACACATTTTTTTCTAAAGCCTTACATAGTTGCCACAGTCAGTTCTGCTACTCATGCAAAGTTACTGTCTTCATATTTACAACTTACCGTAGCTTTGCATTTGAGAAAGAACATCTCAAGAGACAGCTGGACACCTTCCATTAAAAAAATACAGTTAAAATTAAAGTTTCATAGTCTCACCATGGAAGTAAGTGATTTAGAGATCAGATTTCCAAATTAGAAACAGACAGATTTAATGTAGCATAAAAAAGGTGGAAAACTAAAGTGTACAGGAGGTAGGTTAACAAACTGTTAAAGCAACATCATTAAAAAAGTAGTTAGTGTTGAGTGAAGTGATTTTTCTGGTTTTTAATTATGTGTGTCACCTGCTGCCAAATCTGGGCCTGTGCCAGGAGCTAGCTGACATTTGAATGTATATTTAGTATAAAGTATACTAAAGTATGAGTATAGGTGCATTCTGTATATTAAGAGTGAGGGAAAGTTGGATCGAGAAAGATCATGTGTATTAGAAATATTAAGAGCTGAGATATACCTAGAGTGGTCCAAAAGATGTGTGAAACATCATTTGTATTTAAAAAGTAAAACTCATGCTTCTCTCTCTACCAGCATCTATCCTTGTGTCCATTATTTCTGGTTTGCAATGTTTCTACCAATTTTCCTGCAGTGAACATCAGACTTTCTAGGCTGTATTTCCAGGTATACTGGGCAAATTGTTAATAACAATAATTGTATTTGATGATGATTATGTTGTGTTATGGGAATTATGTGAGCTTTAGAAGGTGAAAAAATAACTATTTAGAATTTTATCTTGAAATAAATCAAGTAACAATTTCAATTAAAGCGGTGAAAATAACTTCTTCATGCAAAATTTTACAGAAATGCACTGGGAACAAAGTCAACTGCATTTATACTAATCAACATGATACTTAAAATTGTTGTTATGTATTATAACAGGAATACTGCCACTCAGGACTAACAACTAGTTAATGATCTTCTGAAATGTAGTTTAAGTTCTGATTTTTAAGACTGGCAAATGTGAATTTACTTTCTTAACATATTCTTACAAACTACATAAATACAACTAGGAATGAATTATTCTCATACTGTGTCTATTCTGTTTTACATCTAGCTGATTATTTGCATGAATGAACAACCTTCCTGTCATGTTTCTCTCTGAAGTAGACTCAGCACATGCCATTGCGCATGTAACCACTTTTAAAATCAGTTCATAGAGTCTGACCAGCTATTGGTTATACAGTGTCTTTAGTGATAAACAGACACGTATTCTTTACTTCCATTTTGAAACAAATCACTTATTTACTAGTACATTTGGGTAGCTTTGACATACTAAATTTTTCCGTCCATAAGGAAGAACTGGGTTACACAGCAGACAGAGGTACCTGTAAAATAACTGTGTCCTAGCCTCTCTGTGATACTGCTGAACTGCCATTGGAGAAAGGACATCTCCTGTTTCAGACCCGGTCACTGTTGTCTCTTGTACAGTGTTACTGTAAAGCGTGGATTAAAGCGTGTTACTGTAAAGCTTGACAATTTGAAGTAGCTCGGAGCTATATAATAGTGGATTTCTAGTTAGAAACATTCAGCTTTGTGAATGGCAGCCATATTCAAGCTATGGTGTTCACTTATGTCTGATTTTCAACCCTTTATGTGCCTTCCAGTCCTTTAACATGAGCTTCCCCTCAGTCCCGTCAATGCTTCTTGCCACTGGCAGCACTACCAACTGCTGTTTCTTAACTCGAGATCTGGCTCATTCATCCCTTTCATATCACCTAATTTCCGGTTTTCTAAGCTGAAGTATGGAATCTATTTTCTAATCCTCATTCTTGATTGTAAAAAAATCTAGTGAGCTTGTGTGAAAGAGAACATACATGTTGTTTATAATAGTTACTTGTTAGTACAGCACACCAGGAATCTTACTTACAAAAGGGAGAGTCAGAAAACAATGCTCTCACCCAAAATAGTTTCAGTTTAGATAAACAGCCAAGGGAAGAAGATCAGAATAAGAAAGAATGGGAAAGTAGAACAAGTGAGAAGTTCAGTTCAAGCCTTATCTTGATAAGCTGTTCTGGGGTTTTTTGTTGTAGTTGTTGTTGTTTGGTTGTTTTTTTCTTCCTTAGAAGTTTAAAAGTACAGTATAATTTGTTTTCTCTTACTAGTTTGTGAACATTTCATTATGAGGGGATCTGGCATCTGTGGGCCTTTAAGGTCCACAGGAGGATATTAAAGAGGAAAAATATCCTCTTTTTTTCTATTAGAGAATTTAAAAGTTTTGTGTTGAAAATAACCCAAAACCCAGACATATTTAGCAAGTTATTATTTTGATTTTGAGGGGCTAATCTATATATATTGGTACCCAGACAACTAATTTCTACAGACCCTTATAGTATTCAAACTTGGAAGTGGAATTACTTTAGTGTTTACTATGAGATTTCCATTTTTTCAAATATATATACTCTTTCAAAGAAATTTTTTAGAATTCATGTACACTCCTAAATTGTGTCAATTTCTGTTAAAATAATTTAGAGCAGATGCATTCTGGTAATAGGACATGTCACAGGAAAGGATAAAAACAGTTAGAATTGTCTTAAAACATCATTGAGTGCCTGTGCTATCCCCAAATGGGTAAGACTGCAGATACTAGATCCATAGCCAGGACATAATCCAGAGGTGTTTCTATTTAGGGTGGTTTCCACACCAAGACTCTTATTTAATCACATCAAAATGATGAAGAAAGCTTCGCCCCCATAAAATCTCAGGGAAGGTTAATGGTGCAAATACCGCCTGCTCTCCTGCAAAGATGAATCACCCAGTGGGCATAGTACTGCCTCAGCTGGAGCAAAGAAGTTTAATTTGCACACTGCATGTCTGCAGTGATGAACATCCCTAAGAATTTGGAATAACAATGATGTGGTGTGTCTTATACCCAGGAAAAATCTTATTTGAAAATTGTATTGTTGCGTGTTACTGGCTACTATGGATAGTCTTATCAATGAAAGAGCTTGTTAAATGATAACACACTGCTTTGATTTCTTTTTCACTGGCTAAGTAAGCGTCTGTCCTGTGAGGGAATCTTAGGGATTGAAATGTGGATTTTCAGAGAAATTTCTTGCTCATGGTTCTGCAACCATTTAATTTTCTTAAGTTTCCCTAGGATTCTGGGTAACTATTGCTTCAGACATAACAGATGTACTGTGCTATTATTACCATATCGTATTATTTACCTTCTAGAATATTCATTATCATTCATTGAACAAAGCATAGAAATAAATACATTAAAATTAAAAATTTATTAGAATAACATTCAAATTAAGATGAACATTCCACAAAAGATATATTCTAAATTTTATATGTTAAATATCTTAAAAAACCAGTAATTAAAGGAGCCCACCAAAGAAAAAGAAAGAAAGAAAGAAAGAAAGAAAGAAAGAAACAAACAAACAAACCCAAACAATGGGCCTAAAAGGTTTTCTTGTTGGGCTGTAAATGATCTTAGGGAAAGTAAAATAAAAGCGTAAAGAGACTTTTGAAATTGTACCAGACAGTCCATTAATTGTTGGTGATATATTGTTAAATTACAGGTCTATAAAACAACTTCAAAATCATTTTTTTCCTAACATAACAACATCGTCATAATATAAATATATCTTGATGCTGGAATAGGTATTTGGTGATAGGCTAATAATGAGATTACCATAGCTTGGCATCTTCCTGACATAATTGAGCTGTTGAAAAATTTTGTATCTGAGATTTGCATCAGACATTTTCTCACCTTAAAAGAAGTTCTATGAACCTTCATATTATTTTTTTTTTAATGTGGATGATTTGTTTTAGTGTTATGAGTTTTCCAGCTTTAAAAAACATGATAAAATTTTGCACTGTTTGTAAACCTAGTCAGTAAAGCCCCCATTTGTGCAGTGAGAACAAAAACAAATTAAGCAGATAAAAACTAACTGTCCAAGAGTAATTAAATTCAATTTAATTCAAATAGGTCTGAGTTTATATTTTATTTACAAACCATCACTTTAAGTAATTTCTTATAGCATGGTATAATTATACAAAAAGTATCAAAATGGAGAGCTGGAAATCTTATTACTGTATCAAAATTGATCTGTTTGGCCTAACAGTAATTTCATAAGATAAGTCTCACGATTGAAATATTAATATAGAATGTTGAACCTTATTAGGAAGGACAGACACAAGAAGAGGAATAATATATTACTCCATATATTGAGGCATACAGGTTTGCTCTGAGAGGCAGAATCTATCAGGAGATAAACCTGTTTAAAGTCCATAGCAGTGATAAAAGAGAAAAATAACAAAGGTGCTTTCATGGTTAGTCCAATATAGAACATAGATTGAAAGTGATGAGGTAGATGAAATAATTTCAGATTAGGCTGAACTTTGGTAGAAGTACTGCATGCAGCAGGATGCAAAGTACTACACGATCTTGGAACGTATTGGCCAATTTTTTTTTTCTGACAGAAGAAGAAGAAAACCAGGGTGAAATGCATCTGACATTCAAATCGTCAATGTAGAGTTATTTGAGGATTTGAAAGTGAAAAACAACATTGATGATTATGGTAATGAAATCATAGAATTCATGATTTCTAGGAAGAGAACAAAAATACCCTTAGTAAACAAAATCCCATAGGAAGAAATTCTAATGAATCTATTCTAATGAATCATTCTAATGAAGGAAGGGATTCTATAGGGACACAGGAGATAAAAGGAAGATCAAGGAAAATGTAGACCCTCTGTGGAAGGAAACAGGAGACCTGGTTTCCCAGAATATGGAGAAGGACGAGGTACTCAATGCTTTTTTTACTTTGGTCTTCACTGGCAAAGACTTTTTGTTTTTTTTGGCTACAGAAAAAAAAAAAAAAGCCATACCCCCAGAGTTATGGAAAGAAAAGGCAGGCACTGGGAGACTGGAAACCGGCCCATGGTTAGTGAGGATCAAGTCTGAGAACATCTGAGGAACCTGAAGGTGGCAAAGTCCATGGGACCTGATGAAATACATCTGCGGGTCCTGAAGGAACTGGCAGATGAGGTTGCAAAACCTCTATCCACCATATTTGAGAAGTCGTGGCGGTCCAGTGAACTTCCCACAGACTGGAAAAGGGGAAACATAACCCTCAACTTTAAAAAGAGACAAAAGGAGGATCTGGGGAACCATAGGCCCATCAGTCTCACCTCTGTGC
>NW_010269525.1:0-301 GCF_000690775.1 Eurypyga helias
CCGCCTTTTGTTTTACCACACCGCGGTGTCCGGGGATGCGATACTCGAGAAAAGGCGGAATTATTCTTTGGTTTAGCTCTTTGATATGTTTTTTTTTAAGCCAGGGGGGGCCGTGTAGACGGCTGGGAAATATTGATTTGGAAGGGGAGCGACATTTTTCCGCCGTGTAGAGGCCTGCTTGGGCGGCACGGCGCGAACCACAACTGGTGTAAATAGACAACCGCAGAGCCCAGCCTGCTCAGATGGGCTCCTCCCCATAAAACCCCGACAGGAGCCGCCTTTTTCCACCTCGAGAGAGAGA
>NW_010269525.1:354-566 GCF_000690775.1 Eurypyga helias
GCAGCTCCCAGAGCCACGCGCGTGCCGCACTCCTCCAGCCAGAAAAAAATTAGGAAGAGAGAATATTTTGCCGCAATTTTTCCTCATTTCCCTCTGTACCCGCACATTTCCAGGGGTAGCACCATTATTATTTTTTTTTTTCAGGTATTTCCTCGCCTTAATTTAATTTTAATTGAGGAAAATAAAAAAAGAGGGAGGGGGTGTGCGGGGGT
>NW_010269525.1:731-1078 GCF_000690775.1 Eurypyga helias
CCCTCCCTCTTGAATTTATTTATTTTTTCTCCTCCTGGCTGGATGCGTGTCTGTCTGCCCAAACAACACAAAGGTTGTAATACAACCGGATGGAAGGGAAATTACTTTATTCACTTTACAAACCACCAATAAATTTTATAACAGGTAGTTAAAAGTTACGAGGGGGGAAACTACGACCACAACAGCTTCCCGAGCACAATGGAGATCCCATTTTCCAGAGAGCAGACAAGATAATAAATTCCATAATGTGAAGAGGAAATTTTGATCCCGGCAGGCAGAAAGTAACCTGGGCGCACATTTGCTAAGGACAATTTCGGACGATCGTTTCGCTCCTTCCATCACGCCCC
>NW_010269525.1:1108-3387 GCF_000690775.1 Eurypyga helias
TTTTCCCAATAGCAGCGACGGTATTTTCGGGCGGGGGGCGGGATAGAAGAGTTGGGAATTTGAGGGAGGGGGTAAATCTGGGAGGCAAAAATAGAATGAGCTTAAAATAAAAAAGAAAAAGAAAAAACATGGGGCAGAATTGCCTTTTTTTACAAATCTGGCTGACAAAGTTTCCCCCACCTCCGCCCCCGCGCATCTTCCTCCCCTCCCTTCTTCCTCGCCTCCATCCGCGCAAAAAAAAATTTAATGCCCGAGAAATTCGTTGTCTCTCAAATACAATCCGTGCCCATTTCGGAGTATAAAACCTAAACGAATTTTTTCGCCTAATGGCTGCATTATCGCGCGGCGGCGGCTGTGATTAGAATAATAAATTAAGGGAAAATAAGCAATATGCTCAAACTCAGCTTTTCGAGGAATTATATTTTTCACAAATCACAAATGGAGAACCGAAGGAAATTTGATTGGCTAATAAAAAGCCTGGAATAGGACGATATTTCTTACTTCAGGCGGGTAGATGAGTCTAATTTCAGTAATACCGAAGCTATGATCATTTCTGAATAAGCCACTTCGTGAAGAGCGAATCTTCTTTCAAATTACTTTCCCCCATAAAATGGTCTCTTCTCTTTTTCTCTTGAAATGATGGAGTGATTACAGAAATAACTGGATGTCAGCTGAAGATGCGACTCTCTCGTGTTGACTACAGAACATAAACATTTACCCCAAAACTAACTGCTGCGACTGTAGTTTCAATAATTTCACTCCAGACCCTTTTGATAGATAAATGTCATTCCGTCCTATTCGTTCGGGTAAAACTACTTAGATTTGTGGATTTAAATATGATGGATAGAGTGCGGATGCAGCTTCTTTTTTTTTTTATTATTATTATTTTTAAACACTTCGATAAGTTCTCCGTCTCCTTCCCTCCCTCCCCGGGAGGATGTTCGCTACGCAAAGCCTTTATCCCGATTTTTAATTTTTTTTTAAGTAACATAGAAAATATATTTTATTTTCACTGATTTCTGCGGATTTTTCCATCGCGGGAAGGAATCAGCACGCATCCCTCCTCTGATAGCAAACGGAGGGAGGGAGGGGGAGAGAAAAAGATATTCCTTGTTGTAAACGCTGGATAAATAACCCCCGAGAAAAAAAGGTCTGTTAGAATAAACCACTCTTTTATGACTAATAAAACCGCTTACCTTCCGCGCCTGCCCTCGACATGGAAAAGTCTAGAATCAACCTTATTGGTGTTTTTTATGTATTTCTTGGGAGATTAACGCCGGTTAACGAGGACATTACGGGCTCTGCAGCGGGGGTTGGGGGGGGGCAGGAATCTGCCTGGATGGGTATTTCGTGCGATTCGGGAGTGGGCACCCACGGGAGCTGCGCACACGCCTTAGACACGCAGGCGCTCAGCCCCATTCCCGGGCAGGATGCGACCCCGCTGATGCCTTTTTCGGTGTATTTCTCCCCCCTCCAAGACCCATTTCGCCCTGGCATTGCGGGGTGGTGCGACCCACGCTGCGAATGGGGGGGGAAAAAGGGAGAAGAAGTGGATGTGGGTGCACCCACCCGAGTCCCGTTTTCCTGCATGCCGCATAACTTCGCTATTTCTCCTTTTTTCCCCCTTTATTTCCAGCCCTCCTGGGCAGAGTCCAGCAATTTCAAGCCCTGAGGCATTTAAATCCCTTAAGCTTGGTGGGGTTTGGGTGAAGAATGTCTGAAACCCGCAGACATCAGGCTGCGTGTGAGGAGCCTTGTGCTTCCTTATCTGCAATATCTGGGTAAACATCCCGTCTACTTCTGCATCCCTGGGCTCTAGACGATGGACTCCATTTATCAGCAGGGAAAGAAAAAAATTAAACAGGAGATAGACCCGGTTTTACAGATCAATAGACCTCGTTCAACGAAATGGGGCTGGTGGAAAGAGAAATGTTTAGAAAGTTCATCTCCCATCCGAGAAGTAGAAGAGAGACCTGAAGGCGTCACCGCCAGGTTTGGCTGTCGGTAAAATGAAATGGAAGAAAATAGAAGAAGAAAATAAAATGTAATAAAATATAATAAAATTATTATTATCATCATAATAGCAATAATAATAATCATCATAACAGCAGCAGCAGTAACAGTAGTAAAATAAAAGGTTGTGTTACGTTAGGGTTGGTGTCCATGGGGAAGAAGGTATGAATTTTGGGGAGAGTAAAAGGGACTTTGCACCAGGGGGAGGGGGAAATATAAATAAATAAAGTGCTTTCTTGCCAACTTCATTCTTTTGGGCGAGTCTG
>NW_010269526.1:0-2805 GCF_000690775.1 Eurypyga helias
GGATGTCATCTGTGCCGATGGAGCAGGGGTGTACGCTCCTTTTAGCGGCCAGCTCTCTGGCCCCATCCGATTCTTCCACCAGAATAATGCCATCAATGACGGAGTCCAAATCTCAGGATCAGGCAAGTAATTAAGAGCAGATACATTGTGAGGCGTGCACAAGTAACCGTTGTATTTACTTGACTAAGCTTCCTGTGGCTCTTCAAGCAAAGTGTTGATTCATCTTATGCCTTCTCCGGTTCTTACACTGAAGCACAACTAGACTGCTAAGAAATGCTGGAAGTCAGCACCAGCAGGATGTAGTCCTTTTCCTATGCTTTTCTTGGAGAGGGGGAAGAAAAAAACTTGAAAAACAGGTAGCAGGAAAAAAACAACCTCAAATAAAAAAGGAAACAGTAAAGAATAAATTATCGGAAACATGTCCTCAGTTTTGTTGAGAGGATGTTTTCCTGTCCCTATCTTCCAGCTCACTCTTTTCCAAAGCAATCCAAGTAATTTTGACTTTGGGATTGTTGGTACCTTGTCTGTACTTCTGCTTCATCACTACGGCCTGCAGTAAGAGGCTAGCACGGAAGGGTTTTGCTCACCCCAAGAACAGATGCAGCCGGTTTTTCCTGACCTCGCTTCCCCTCCCGTCTCTTCCAGGCTACTGTGTGAAGCTCGTCTGCATTCATCCCACCCGATACCACGGCCAAATCCAGAGAGGGCAATACCTCGGGAAAATGCTGCCAATGCAGAAGGTGTTTCCTGGCATTATCTCCCACATCCACGTTGAGAACTGCGACCACTCTGATCCTACTCATCTTCTTGGGCCTGGTAAAAACAACCCCAACAACATCACCCCCCAGAATAAGTAATATGATAAATAACAATTAATTAATTGCAAATAAGGACAATGGTCTCAAACAGCAATAGTCCCCTCTGCGTTAGGTTCTCTCCGACAGCAACACCCAAAAGAATGAATATATGCGTCATAAATACAGCATAACAGAACTGCAGACATCAAGTTGTCAAGTTGTATGTCTTCCCGTCCCCCTCGCCCCCCCGACACAGCAGCATCAAGTCTCAGCAATTAACTGAGTCAGAGATCTGTTTGCAGCCTTTCAACAAGGTTTTCAGTACTGCATCTTAGCAGACTTGGGGAAGATTCCCTGCAGATACAGGTACTGCATTGCTAGGAACGGAGGACTTGGGGAGTCCAGTCCCCTCTGCCTGGGCACAGAGTAAGAAACAAAACTGAGTCTGTTCCCACCCCAGGAACACTCTTAAATTCTGTCTTTGAAGTATGTTCCTTATGAGATAACCCTAACCTAGAAACATCACAATCCAGTCTTAGGTGTACGTTCCATTTCTCTTTCCTAAAGGGTGATCAGTTTTGTGGAGAATATCCAACTAAATGCGTGGGATATAATTCCAGTGTGTTCCTACCTAGTAGTTACAAACATGCAACACTTCGAACTTAAAGTTACCTTTGATATGTTGTGTTTCTGTATTTCAAAGCTATTCTACCGCTCCCACAACAACAAGACACACGCTGGGCAATACTGTGTTCCGGGAATCCTACTAATGAGATAAGAGGCTGTGATAGATATGGCTGCGGATACTACGGAGCTCCAAGGTACTCCAAGTGGAACACGTGGGGTTTTGTTGCTGCTTCACAGAAATAAGAATTAAACTCTGTTTAAGAATTACAGCTTAGAAGGTTTAGGCAGGACACAAGGCAGCATTTTCACTATGGGGGATGCAGCACCAGCACAGGTTGCCCACGTTGCTCATAAAACCTCTCTGACTGGAGGCTTTTATGACTCAGACTAAGCCATGCCAGACTTGGGCTGGTGTTGGGAAGAGTCTTGAACAAGTGGAAGGCTGGACATGTGCTCCACAGGTACCTGCCAACCAACACCTCTGTCACCCTACGGTTCTATTCAAAGGCATGGAAGAAAGGCACTTTTTTCTCCAATTTGCAAAACTGCAACTCTAACAGATCATCACCTACAACAAAGCTGGGGGGAGACTTTTTACAAGGGTAGGGAGTGGCAGGACAAGGGGTAACGGGTTTAAATTGAAAGGGGGGAGATCTAGATTGAACATCAGGAAGAAATTCTTCCCACAGAGGGTGGGGAGGTGTTGGGACAGGTTGCCCAGAGAAGTTGTGGATGCCCCATCCCTGAAGTGTCCAAGGCCAGACTGGATGAGGCTTTGAGCAATCTGGTCTAGTGCAAGGTGTCCCTGCCCATGGCAGGGGGGTTGGAACTAGATGGTCTGTAGGGTCCCTTCCAACCCAAACCATTCTGTGATACTTTCCACACCTAAACTTACAGATTCTTCAGGCAGTCAACTATGCCATCACAGCCTCAGTACAAGCCACGTATTTCTGTACCTTGAGGATGCTAATTCACTTCTCTGGGTAACATTCGCCTGACGAGAGACTCCTCTAATTACGTGTTTGCAGACGCAGTGGTAAGGGCAAGCACTCAGGTGTGGATGTCATCTGTGCCGATGGAGCAACCGTGTACGCGCCCTTCTCTGGCCAGCTCTCTGGACCCATTAAATTCTTCCACAACGGAAATGCCATTGATGATGGAGTCCAGATCAGGGGAGCAGGTAAATAGCGAGTTTTCGTTTCATGTTTCTTTGACTTGAGGTCATAGAGGATGTTATTACCTTGCATCTAGCCAAGTAGTTAAGCAAGGTACACATTTTGAAACACTGCATCTTCTATCCATGTACATGCAGAATTTTGTTCCTGTATTAGAATGCAAATAATTACTGTACAGTGTCTTCAAGCTCTTTAACTACAGCAGG
>NW_010269526.1:2822-17588 GCF_000690775.1 Eurypyga helias
TCTCCTGGCCTCACATGTTCCCTCTTCCCCCAAGCCAACAACTCCAACCACTATCGCAATTCCGACGACCAGTGCCTTTGCTGTTTTGGTATTTCCACTACTGCCATGGAAAGGACAAGACAAACATTAGTATTTCTGAAACAAAATTAGTACAGAAGAATAAATGCTTCCTCAGTCATCTGATGTTTTCCCTCCTCTCGTTTTCACCAGGCTTCTGCGTAAAACTAATCTGCATCCACCCCATCAGATACAGCGGTACAATTACTAAGGGACAAGTCCTTGGGAGAATGTTGCCAATGCAGAGAGTATTCCCTGGGATCACATCTCATATTCACGTCGAGAACTGCGATCACTCAGATCCTACCGGCAATCTGGAAAAGGGGAAATGGCAACAAAGAGAGTGAAATGGAAATGTGGTAAATTCCAAATAAATTCATCTCAGCATCCAAAAGTTGCATTTTCTTCTCGTGTGAAGAGTTTCTATTACTACTGATTCAGTACTTGGAGCCTTACATAATATTGCAAGGCATTAACATTAACACACATTCCAGGTGCCAACAAGGCATTGTTTTTAAACACCTGTAATTGTTGTGAACGTTGTATCTTAGGCTAATTAACGAACTTCACTACACCCTGGCAGACAAGGTTACTTCACATTTTGAACTGAGGAAATCTGGAGGGAAATTTATTGAAAGACTCCGTAAGGCAGAAAAGATGCTGTTTGGAGTTGTCACGTCAGACACACAGGTGTGTCTACTGGATGGCAAAAGGGATTCCATACAAGGAACAGAGATTTGAGGTTTTGTTGGAATTTCCATTCACAAGAGAAGCAGGAAATTAGCAGTGACTAATTACAAGGTTTCTCAAAGTCTAAAAAAAAAAAAAAACCAACCCTCAGTGAGCATGAAAACTAGCTCACCCCCTCATCTGGCAGAAAAGGCGCATCACTCTTCATTTCTCACTGATGTGGACTTTTTAGTGACCTTACAATCTCCTTAGCATATTGGGTGAAAATTCTGTACTTCAGAGTAACTAAAACCCTCACAAACTGTATTGCTGCCTTATACACTTCAGAGATGGGGTTTTAGAAAGTCTTTGCAGGGCAGGGAAAGCAAGTAAAACTTGCCTTAGCTAGGACAAGGCAGAGCTCTGAAGTACAGGCTACTCAAGGGACAGGAGAAGCACAGGCAGTTATCTACCTCCACTCCTGCCATTCAGGACCTGAACAAGGAAAAGAACTACGCTGCCTTACGCAGGGCAGTGTTTTGACACTGCTCCCCAAAGCACAATACATATACCATAGCACCAACACACGGCACTAAACAGATCTAACCTTGAAACTCTTAAAATTCAACATTAACCTAATATCAGAAGTTACTTTTCAATTAAAATTACATCCCACACTACCAGTGAAGAATCAGTGTTAAGACTGATGTATCAATTTTGTCGGCATTTAGTTAGAAACCCAAGTATCAATGGGTCTTACTTCAGACCAGGCAGCAAAGTGAATGCACCAAAAAAGTCATCACATCAAAAATCACAGGTACTGCAAGCCCTTTTTTCTAGAAGCTTGGAGCCAGAGCAAGCTGATACTCATGGCTTCATGGAAAAGCTGATTTAGTAAGAGGGACAGAGAAAGGCACAGCATTGCAAGTATTTTAACAGTTTCCCCCGAGCTGTATTCCTGTACACAGCCACTCACGTCTGATACTTCATTAATGTGGTTATGTTGGCTAGAACACATGAAGGACTCCAGGATTTACCAACCATCTGCAAGGTTTGTCCACATTCCATTTTACAGTTTGAGCACCTCAAAAATCCTCAAGTTTGAAGCACAAACATGAAATGACAGTGACTAATTTGCTGTAATCCCAGAGTTAAAACCTTTCTACTGCCTCTCCCCACGTTTGTCGAGTATATGGTGTCTACCAGGACAGAACCCTGCCTAACAGGAGGATGGGGTGCAACAGATGGATGAGTCTAGATCAGTGCATGTGTTAGATCACTTTATTACATTTACATTTAAAGCAAACCACACATCTTAAACAAAATACTGTTTAGAAATATTTCAGTCTTCTGTTTAAAAGACAATTATCATCCTCCCCGATTATGGAAGCAAGTGCTTAGGTAAGTGGAGCTAGTAACCAGTCAGATGCTTCTTAACTGTGCAAGAGGCAGTACCGTGTTCCTGATGCAGACAGGCGTTACATGTCATCTTAAACCCCTCAGCTTGCAACTGGGAACAAGCCTGTCCAAGCCAATGCTGGTTTAACCCTTTGGCTGTTACGTCTGCAGTGAAGAAGAGTGGAAAAACCTGACATTTTCTCTGAAGTGACAAATACCACCAGCCAATCAAACGCAGACTTCTCAGGGAAGATAGGACAAGGACAGCACGAAAACAATTACAGCGAAACCTGTACACAATGCATTGCAGTTTACAGTGCGCCAATGTCAGCACACGTACGTACTCCAATTCCCATCAACTCGCATTCCTTTCCCCTTTAAAAAAAAAAGAAAAAAGAAAATCTTCTTCCTCAAAAATCTATTAATAGCAACAAGTATCAAACAGTCCTGAATCAAAAATCTCAGGACACCTCCAGCAACCCTTACTCCAGAAATCAGGCTTCACAGCACAGCTCTGTGAGACACAGGCAAGATCAACATAGGCCATTTTAGCCCATAACTGGCAAATAATTTATTTCTTAAATGATCTAAATCCTTTATTTGAGACAGAAAGTGATCAAAGACAACTGTATTCCATTTGATCCTCCCTTCTCACTAGCTACATTTATGAGATCCCTCTTATCTGTTAATAATGAAAGCACAGAACAATATTCAGACATCAATCCTGGTAACTGAAGACTTGAACTCTCCCAATCCCAGAACCTATTCCTTATACGCTGGCCGTTTCCAAAGTGCTTTGTCATTCACTCAAGCAATCAATCCAGATTCAAACTTTCAAATTCATTAATTTTAACAAGGTCTCTTTCCCACCTATTTAAACCATAGGACAGAAAACAACACATTGTACAACGCAGTCTCTACAAAATTATTTAAAGTGCAACTTAAAAATGGAAAGGTTTTTTTGCAAGCACAAGCTTATCTATCACTGTCATGAGTTTAAGCTGGATTCTATCTGAGTAACCTGGGCCAGTGTAAGTATATTAATGTACAAGCTCTTACATTTATAACATGAATAATTTGAAAAATAGCTGTATAAAACTTCATGACAAATAACATGGCTTTCCTGAACTCCAAGTCATATCCAGCTTCCCATAAAGTTGGATTTGCTAAAGGAAAAAAGTTTCTCTAGTCCTCTTCTGACTACATCAGAAAGACTAAACAAAGACATGGGGAAAAATACCTTTGACATGAATGGAACATTTAAACTGAAGCTCAGAGAACCCCAAATTCTCTGAAGTTTGAAGCACCTGTAAACCTCAGACATCCTTTCAGAAGTGTTAAGCACACTTAATCTATCACCTATTTCAATATACCATTAACAATCTAGAATGTTTTGCTGTTACACTACTAGAGGTTCTCAAGGTAGAAAAACTCAAATCTGGAAAGAAGTTTTCACATTTCATTTTTTAAATGTTTTATTTGCATAGAGAGCAACACCCTGAATCTACCAGTTTACTCACAACTGTATAGAATTTACCACGTTGGCATCATATCAGGAAACCACATTCTTCCGAGGTGTTTGGAGACTTCCAAATGAAGTCGATCTAAGCTATAATCGTTATCCGGAATCAGCACCTCCTCCATTATAGAAAGCTGGGTAAGCCTGCCCCCACACATCTTTACAAATTCAATAAAACCTCTGCAAGTTACTTCACATTCACCCAGTCCCATTGCTGTTAAGTTCTTACAGCGCTCAGCAATCCGAATAAGTTCATCGTCCAAAGGTTGAAGTCCATTAGCACACACAACCAACTCAATCAACCTCGGGCAGTTCATGCCAATACGACCCAACATGGCTTTGCTTACTGCACGCCCAAAGTAAAGGTGCGTAACGGGGGTTTCCTCTCTGAAGAAAGCATCAAATTCTTCTTCATATAAGAAGAAATACATCACGATGTTGACTTTGGGGGAGTGTTTAACAAGAGCATCCCAGCTTTGCTTTTTGATAGTGTGAAATTCAACTTGTCCGGGATTTTCACTCACAACGTCTATGCGAAGGTGTTCAAGATCAACATGTTTTTCACTTGAAAGTGCCAGCAGCAGTTCATCGCTTAATATGTAGTAGTTCAAAGCCAGCTCCTTAAGTCCATGACACTGGTCAGCAACACAAAGAATTCCTGAGGAACAAATAATACATTGCTTTGTAAAATGAAAGGGGAATACAAGCACAGTTCTTTGCTGTAAAGATCAAGCAAGTACTAATTCCACTGGCCTGAGTATTTATGCCTATATCCAAACCCCATGAAATACAATGTTCTAGATACCCACAGCCTTTTATGAGGTTTTGGCCATAAACCCTTATCAGTAAAAGAAACAAGTCTAACTAGTCACAGTCACCTTGGATCTGCATATCCTTCTTCCTCTTTGCCCTTTTCCATGCAGAACTTCCTCTGCTCTGAAGAGCCAACTGAAATCACGTAAGATCCAGCTGAAGTTGCCACTGTTCCCTTCCCTGACACTCATTCTATTTACATGACGACCCGTAGCCTGGTTTAAGAGCTACGCTAAACCAGATCCTTCCCTGAGTTAAGACATAAACAACACAACTGCTCTTCATCTGCTGGAAGACAAAGTACACTGGTTCAGTCACCTTTGCCAGACTGTGGATACGAATACAGGGAAGAGACCAGACCAGGATTCCGATTCCCTTTCCCTAGCACCAGAGTAAGTGAGAAGAGATCCAAAAAGCCCTCTGAACATTTTGGCAAGCCTGTATTTTGAAGGGAATGAGCCCTCCATCAACCAGTGCTAAAACAAGCAGGTTCACACTACCAGATCTGGACACACGAGGGCACTATGGAAACAGAGTCTCACCAGTTTGTTCTACCATACTTTACTACTACAGTTTTGGTAGATATTCACTACTCACCAGCAGGAGATACGTGGGGACAGCTGCTCATTTTCAGCAGTTTTAGAGTATCACTGTTGTTAGCGACAAGAACCTTCAAGGAAGGATCATCAAGTGGTGTGTCATCTATCTTGATTGATGATAATGACTTAGAGTTTACAAAAACTACTGTCAGTGCTGAAGCAAAATGAGCCTGTTTGGAGAAATTGAAAGGAGGGGAAATCTTATGAAAAGGCAGGCAGAAATTCAACATCTAAACTTCTGGTTTCACACACACAGGAAGTACAAAAATAATCACTACTTAGGCATCCCCTTTATTGTGTAACAAAGAAAGGCTTATCTGAACACAGGAAAACTTTGTAAATATGCTGTTGAAGGCGACAAAAATTAACTTTACACTCAGTAGTTAGCTCAGCTAGTCTGACTTATCTTTATACTGTAATAAAACAGAGATAAGTAGACATAGTGATGAGCATGAAGTATCTAGAATTTATCTACATAAAAAAGAAAATGGCATTTATTCTATGTTCCAGAAAGTCACTCTGCTGTGACCTTTTAGTCTCAAAGAAAAAAAAAATCCCAAATAATTTAACAACATGTTGCAGCACATGGTCGTCTTATCTTGCAACCCAGAAATGAGGAAACTCAAGCCTTCTAAATCATTCTCTGTCTCTACACCACGAAGTATCAACACTACTAAACTTAACTAATGGAATCAACATTTCATTGTTTTCCTAATACTAATGGATGCCACAAATTAAGGAAGATGTGGCAATAATTACAGACTGTTTCATAAAAATGACCATCAACAGAATATCAGCACAATAAGAAAGCTGCTTTAAGAGTTAATTAAGTCACTCTAGTCACAGTTTGTAGAACATTACCTTGGAGACGTTCATGAAGCTTGGTTTTGCTGTAGAAATCAAACCCAGTGTCTTGATAGAGCAGTTCACCAACTGAGAAAGGATGTCACAGGCTGCTTCTGCTGACTCAGTGCTGCTATCAACCTACAAAAGCAATTTTAAAATAATGAAGTAATTCTTTATTGTTATTTAGAAAACAGCACCAGATACCCAAGACTGCAAGTGGCACAGCCATCAGCTGCACTACACCACACTGCATTCACCACAAGGACCCAGTGCGACATTAATTAGAAATTTCAAGGGAAGAAAGAGTTCAAGGAAATTACTATTAGAAAATTGTCCTGAATATGACTGCTGAGTATTTCTAAGTAATGAACAAAGAGCTTAAAGCTAAGCCTTCTCTTCAAATAACCCCATGACTTCCTAAACAACTGAACTAGTAGTGGTGTTACAATAGACAGAGGTACGTACGCACCTTTTCTTAAAGGCCAATGCTAGATACTTAGTGCAGAAAACAGACTTGATAAAGCCCAGATACACTCCAGCAAGCAAATCCATTTCACCTGCAGGGACAACACCTTTCCACCTTGAATAATGAGCTGATTCTCAATCCGCCTATAAATCTGATGACTAACTGTGGGCAAATCACTATCTCATCTCACCTTCCTCCTCTGTAGCAGCTCAGATAATAAAAGAGTAGCTGAAAACGCATGAAAGCTGCACTAAGACGTTCTAATGGCAAGTCATTATTATCAGTTATAGGAAGCATACAATTTACAGGTATTTAGTAACTGATTATCCATGAACTGCTGTGCAGCCAAATGACAGTACCTCCAAACGTAAAACTGCTACCAGGGCTGAGACAAAGCAGCTTCTCATTTCCATCCTAGCTTTAGTATCAACTTTTTTATCTGCTTTTCCTCCACAGATTAGAACTGTACCAAGGATTCAAATGAAAAGTTCAAATTTATGCAATCCTGAGACTACAAACACAGTCCTTAAATTATGTAATTACGTCTTTATGTGTCAATGACCTGAACATACAGGCACAGAAACTTTCTCCCTTACCCATACTTTGTTTCAAAGCAGGGTTGTAAAAAGTCAAGACATTCTTTACTGTAGAGCCTTATCTTGCAAAGAAATTACACACACAAGACAAATTCATTTCCTCAAATGCTTCCACATATAATATGTATCTGCACAATAATCTGAGTATTTGGATTGCCACTAACACAGTCACAGAAACTATTTACCCTGTATATTCTGAAAACACAACATTCAATCCCCAGCTCTGTAAGGCGTAACGTTAGCTTTCTTCACTTTGCAGAGACCAGAATGTAGAAAAGGGAAGGAAACCATGTGCAAGCATTGAAATAAACTGCTGCAGTAGCCACATTTTTAAACACAAAACTTCCCAGGTAAAACACTTGAGCCAACCAACACAGAAGCTGCGTACACTATGCACAGTCACGTGACAAAGCAAGCCTCCAGTCATCCCAGACTTACCTTGAAGCTGACGTACTGCAGATGATCAGCGTGCCTCTTGATAATCTGCTGAATGAGATCAGGATGCGTAGACTTTAAGTAAGAGGTAGCTGGCTGGCTAAGTTCAAATTCAAATCTCCTCCAGAGATCTGGGATGTGAAAAATTTCATTCCACCTTCGACAAACAGAAGATGCCCTGGCTCGATCTACTAAAGGCAGAAACTCAAAAATACGCAGAATAACATGGTGAGGAAGGCTTCCCCAGTCCATCGAGGCGTGCAAGTCAGATTCACCAAACACTGAGCCATATAAACAAGTTTTCTGTTTTTTGCTCTTCAGTGATGTCTGAGGAGCTTCGTTTTCAACCACAGCCTTCTGCCTAGCTCTCTTCATCATGAAAGTTTTGAGTCCTGGAACGACCCGATGTATTCAAGCTGCACTCTCCTGAAAGGTCTCACATACAGTACGTCTCTAGAAAAATACAGAAATTGGGTGAAGAAGGAGGAGGAGGTAGTGAAAACACAGCAAGAGATACCAAGTTAGTAAAATGTAAATATACTATACAATTACTATGACAAAAGGTATGCTCAGATGTCAATATCCAGCACACAAACATTAGCAAGAACCTTTTTTCTTGATAATCTTTATTTGGTACAACTTGATTTGAAGCTGGAGAACCTGGGTTTGTTAATTTACCGAGTGCAGTTATGTGTTAGTACTTCATAGAACAGAAAGCACTTTGTAGGAGAAAAAAAAAGTATTCAACAGCAACTTAGTTTAGCAGTAGAAAATTATGTTTAAGTTTAAACTCAGCAAACTATGGAATCTACACATCATCTCTAGAAGAATTTTATCAACTAGAGAACCCAATTCATAAACTCCCTTTTAAACAATGCTGAACTTGGAATGACCACGTTCAGAGGGGTGAGGTTTAAAAGCTTTGCCCGCCTCCCCCACTGCTTTTGCTTCATCAGGTCTTTTTTGCTGTGGTTATTTTTTTTTTCCTCTTCTAAATCCTGTCAGGCAGAGGAAAAATATTTGTGCAACTCACAACAAAGAACTCCAGAGGCCACTTATCAACAGGGCAAAGCGAGTGAGGCTCACACGCTGTTTTGCAGCAGGAGAAAAGGACAGTGACGCCCAGCATACAGCAACCTGTGTGAACCTACTACACTGAGGAGTCTTTGCCACAGGAGCCAGAGTTCAGCAAAGAGCAGCACAAAGAAACGCTCTGCTTGCACATGCTGAAGCAGCACAACGTACTCAAGCCCATTCTAGACAGAATTCTGTTTTTCGGCCAATTATTTGTCTTAAATGTTTCAAGAGCCACTTCATTTTGCAGTAAGATGAGCCTCTTGATCTCAAGTGTCCTACTAATCAGACGTTCAGTTCTCTGTTCCCAACCAGCCTGAAGCTGAAAATTTCAATGCATTCTTCAAGAACAGAACACGTTGCCTGTTTTTATTGAACACTCGCCCATGGCAGCCCTCACAGCATGCTCTTTTCTGGACTGAAATTTCTTTCACAGTATCTTCACTGGAGGCGAGGGGGACAGGGACACGACCAAAATACACAAACAGCTGCCAAAATACAGAGTAACCTGTCAAAAACTCATCTGTCATTTTCCCTAACTTATAAAACCTGATCTGTATGCTTGATTATGTGTCTGACATGCAAGTGTAACTCCATTTTTATGAAAGCACGTGCATTCTTTGTGAAGTGGGAAAGAACAGCCTAGCCAATTAATCAAGAGCTGTTCATGTGACCAGCTTCACTACTGATTGTCCTCCTGCCAAACTGTCTCAATCACCAAGGGTTTATTCTAGCAGCCCTTAGGAATCTTCACTCAGTCTCTTTAAAGTTCCATTTATGATAGTGATAGGTGACAGATACAGAAGGATAAGCTAGCAACCCTCTTTAAATTATATTTAATAACAAGTTTTTCTCCCCTGACTAAACACATGTGCCTTGCATTAACAAGCAGGAAAGGGCAGTAAGTCAAAGAGGGCAAAGAATGATGTGCATGTACTCCAACATAACCCACCCCAAAACAAAGCAGTATTTCTAAACAATACAATGGTGTTACTAATGTAAGGAAGATGCAAGCTCAGCATGAATAAACATTTTGCTACTAGGCCATTTTATCAAGTTATCATCTACACAACCATGTTTTATGACTTTTAAGTCACACAATGGCTGGGCATTCCAAAGCATTACGTGTGGATGTAGTAATTAACCATTACATAACTCTCTCTGCCAGTTGCTCTTACACTTGCTAAGATTAGCTTGAGTCAAATACTTGCTTGAGTTTTCTTTCTTTTTCATCCCTCCTTGGGAGGAATTACAGATTTAGCTGTTTCCTCAAACTAAAGTCCAAAACAGAACAGGAATTAAACACACACTGTTGTCTGAGAAGTTTCTCCCTGTTTTCACTATTCTCCCGTAGATCAGCAAGGGCTCAGCAAAATACAAGTTTCCGAAAAAACATGCAAATTTTCCCTTATTTCAAATTTATTTCAGCTTCATGGGTGCTGTTTTGGTTTCCACAAAGAAGTTTTGGCACCTGAGAAGTAGCAGAAAGGGCATTCCCCTAAACCACAGGCCAGGCTACAGGCCAGAGGCAGCATATCCAGTGCAGATGTATGAAGAGACAGGACAAGGTATGCATGCTACCTACGCTCTCGCTGATGGAACGAGGCCACAGCTTGTACTTGTTGCTGCTACATCCCTTTAAAACTGGTAACTCTGGAATTTCTCTTTTTCATATTTTATATTGCAGTACTTTAAATGTAGCTAAACTACATTGCGTACCTCACTGTGAAATGCAAAGCCAGAAAAAGGTTCCCCTGGTTATATATCACAAAATTTTTACCAAACATGAAGCCCTAATACTTACTCTGAAAAGGTGAATGCTTATTCTGCTCTGCATACTTAACCTATGAAGAGTGTAGTTTAAAACACAAGTAAACTAAATTAGAGCTCCACGTGATATAAGCCAGGTAGGATTCAACAAGAGCTTTACATGCACACATACCTCCAAAGAATGTGGAAGTTCCTGTCAAGTTACCAGCACCTTTCTGGTATCTGAACATCCATCCCACTGTTGAGTCATCCTGTATGTGTGCATGGATTCCTTAACCAGAAGGCAGGGACGGGTCCCAGAAGATCAACTGACCTGTGAAGCCACCGACCACAGAAAAACTGTTCTGCAATGCCTGGGAGACCCACTGGCGGGACTAAACTCAGCTCTGGAACACAGACTGAGATCAACAGTACACCCTGCACTGCGGGGCAGACGTGGAAGTAGATCAACGGAATGTGACAAGTAAATTAGTTTTACCAAATTTATCTGAAAAACTATCGTTTAACTAATGAGATGGTGTAATTGTTGTCACAAATCTATTTTTTGCATTATATACAACTTCAGTCACATCAGTAATCTTGTGCAACAGATACACCTCTGGATCCTTCAGTATTACCTAAAGAAATTACAAACCTGGATAAGAAACCTTTTTTTTTTCCAGCTTACTGTACACCAAAACACACATGAATCAAAATAGTTAAAGATATGACTTCTAATATTTTAAAATCTAAGGAATCTTGGCTTTAAACATTACTCACTCTTACTCCAAAAGTATGCTTATTGCAACATGATAATCTTGACAGTAAACAAACTATTTTGGCTTATTAAACTCTACCCAGAAAAAAAAAAGATACTGATAATGTAGGAATATGCTCCCATATACCAATATGGAAAAACTACCCTGTATCTTAGTAGGAGAGTGTGTCTTGGTCTGCTATAAGAAAGTATATCCAAAACCTCTAATTCCAGTTATCTGTTCAACATTATCAGAAGATGGTTTAATGGAAAGCTATAGGAACAGCAACACTCATCTTCCTAAATGATGACATGTTTGAAACGAAAAAGCAGTTTTAAAAACTGAACTACATTACAGCTTCATACAGAGTACTGTATTCAACCAGTCACAACATCTTTAGAAACCTTCTAACACTGAACTCTTTCATTTTTCTTTAGAAGAGGGGAGACATGAAGTTTTACATTCTCTCAGGTCATATCATCATAGATTGAAAAACTATCCAGTTAGTATCAGCTTTATAGCTGTAAAGTTCAACACGGGTGTAGTACGTGTTAAACAAGAGAAGCTGCCCCCATTTCTTAGGCAAAATCAAACTGAAGTATTGAAATCCATGCAAGCAATGTTGTTGCTCAGCTCACACATCAGAAAATTTAGAGCTGCGTCGTCATGCTAGTCTATAATTAGAAAGCTGATGTATGTTAGTAACTCTGTTCACAGATGGCACCTGAGGAAGTTCGCCATTTCTGGCAGCCCTATATTCACAGACAAGCTATAGGAATTACACGTTCTGCAAGGTGAGCAGACTGCCCCTTTGCTAACTCTGCATGGCACATAAAATTCATTCCCAAAGTGCTGTCAGTTTCTAACTCATACATGTAGGTTTTTAATGACCAAAGAGTAAACAGGACACATAAATGACATTATAATTGAGAGGGCAGAACACTAAGATGCAATTTAAACATTCAACACAGAAGTATATTAAGTTTATAAACCCCACAACGTAATTTGAAGTGGCTTTCTTACCTAAAGAATGCTTCCAAGTTACAATAGGCAATAAATGAATCAGCAGAGGCAGCTGCAGCCATGGGGCACTCACAAGCATCTGTCTGCTTTCCCCTCCTGTCCAGATAAAATGCCACAAAAAACACTATTAGTTTTGAACAAAGAAAAAGCCAAACGCACACAAAAATGACAGGAAAATATGTTGACATCAATTTACACATTTTCTTGCTTTCGTAAAGGAGCTTGAGGGCATCATCTTAACACAAGGTAGCTCATCCCACACTGCAAACACTGTGTCATCGACAGAAACGTGAGGTCAGTTGAAGTACAAAACTGATGGGAAACAAGTGTTGCAACTCCATTTACACAGTACAATGTAAACAGTTAAGTTATCCAATATTCGCATTACCGTTAGCTGTGACATTTGGTAAATACCACTGTCTCAAACTACTAATGTAATCTAAGAGGACATGTAATCTAAGAGTCACGGAAAACAAAACACCAGTGTGTTTTCCTGCCTTTTTCCCTCCATTGGCAAGGCTGCCTACTGGCCTAGGCAACTCCGTGACAGATGATCAAACCAGAGGCCGCATGGCACAGGCTCCTACCACCAGCAGCAGCCTTAAGTCACCAGCGGGTACAGCCCTGGGCAGGCAGTCACATGGCAGGGAGCGAGACAGGAGATGCAGTCCAGCAACAACAAACCACCCAGCCTGCAGCCTCCTCCCTGTTTATGAGCTGCCAGAACGCAGGTGACAGTCTGCACAACCTGGCAGGTGTATCACAAACTATCACACTGGTGGGGGGCTTAGATTAGAAGCCCCTCACCCCACTCCACACTATTTTCTTCTAATATCACATGACACAGAAGCTTGTGTTTCAGTGTCTTCCACCATAAATAATCACTCAAGGCTCTACCCCAAAGCACACCACTAAGTTTGCTTTTATAAAAACACACCAAATAACTGAAGTCTTCCTTCACCTGCTTAACATAGGGGAGGGAGGTCTACCCTTCCATCTGTTCTGAACTCACAATTTCAGTCTTGTTAACAACAACAACAAAAATAACATGGTGTAGTCTAATGCTGCTTCCCTTAAGTGTCCAAGGCCACAAGAACCACGCCAAGCAGCTTAAACTATGTCAGCTCATCTAAGCAGAAATGTCTATAATAAAAAATAACTAGTTATCAGAGACGCAATCAAAGACAAACTTGTTATGTAAATAACAGTAAACTGTTAGCCTAAGGTAGTTACCCAAATTACTATCAAAGACAGACAGCAGCAACACGTCATTCAAATAAAATGCCTTGGTAACTGATGAGGTTTATCAAACCAATTAATCTCCTCATTTGTGTAGGGCAAAGTATCAAATATTGGTGTACTACCCTATGCAACTGTTTTCCTCTAAACTATCCAATCTCAACGTTCTGTGAGTAAGTATTTTGCACAGCTGCGTGTTATCCCACTCTAACTCAAATCCACAAAAAAAAAAATGAACAGGGATTCAGAAAAATTCAAGTGAAATAACTGTTTCTGCAGCTTATCCTAGTAACAGGACCGTAAACTTCTACTAAAATTAAGACGTTAAAATCCCTCCCGTGACATGGGGTCTCGGCGGGGGATTCTGAGAAAGGTCAGCAGCAGCTCCATTATGCTAGCAGCTCTTCACGACTTCCCGTGCTACAACACCAGCTGCAAAATAAAGGTTTTATTACTATAACCCAACATATCCCAGACTCAAGCTACAGAGAAATGACTGCCTCCTCCGATTTGCAGTTTGCCCTTTCAGTTCTCAACACCGAGGCTCAGCAGGAAAAATAATAAAACAAGACACCGTAAAATCTGGTTCCTAATACAGCAAAAACAAAACCAATCCAGCAGAAATTAAGTTCCTCAGAAATAAAAACCTTTCAAATAACTACGCTTGAAAATACACGGGGATAAAGCAGGCATCGTGCTAATCCTTAACTTTCTAACGGCTGGAAACGAATGCTTACGGCTCTGCCTTTAACAGCTGAAATACTTGACACATTCACCATAAGGTCTTTAAGAAATCACAACTCAGTGACAGTATTGGGGTCACCCACTCACAACATCAAGGAATTCAAAGTCTGTCTGGGGAACGAGAGCGGCAGATGCTGAAGGCGGCAGCGTTGGAAAGCTGTCACTGCTGCTAACGCAGCCTCTAAGTCAGTTGCTATGTTTCAAAAACAAGCCTAAAAAAATGCATTTTAAGCTTAAGTCTCAGAAGATCTAGTCCTGCAGTATGATGAGGTCAAAGATTAAGCTTTTTCATCATTTAGGGCACTGCAAGCTTTCAATGGGTGTGATTTTGCTCTGAACAGGATTTTTTTTTTTTTAATCAATCCTCCTCTTTCTTAAAACTGAGCCTCAGAGTCTCTCTCTCAAGGGATTTATCACATTTTTAATGTTTATGACAAAACCTCAAAGACCTAAAAGCAACAGCAGTCCGCTGAACATCTCAGCGCTCGCCTTGGTCTTAACCAAAGCAATGCAAACGCGCTGCCACTCTTAGCGCTGTTCGGGTGACAAACTCAGCTCTTGGGGTTCCACTGACGCAGTTTTTAGAAGAAAGCCGTCCTTTTTCAAGTAGCTCTCAGACGATGAACAACACCCAAGACTTCCCTTGTTTCACTAGGTGACACCTCCGAAGCCCCGCAGTTCTTTCAAGGTCTCCTGAGGGCTCACCCAAACATTACACAGCAGAAAAAAAAAAGCCACTCTTCCTACAGGTTTTCTAGAAACGTTTCTTCCCGATTTTAGC
>NW_010269526.1:17720-18008 GCF_000690775.1 Eurypyga helias
AAAAAGTTTTCGTCCCAATTTTACCAAGCCACTCAAGCTCTTTCCATTGGAAAACCCCCTCCTCCAACCGACGGCTCCCGGGCATGGCCAGCGCTCCTCCAGCCCGGCCACCCTGCCTGGGGACAGCCCGGTGACTCACGAGGGGGCACAAGCCCGGCGATAAAGCCCATCCAGCCTGAGGTTCGGAGGCTGTTTCACCGGAACCTGCAGCGCCCGGCGGGAGCGCGGCCCGGGGCAGGGCGTTACCTTTCCCGGAGGAGTCCTGCGCAGCTCTCCGCGACGGGCGGG
>NW_010269527.1:0-450 GCF_000690775.1 Eurypyga helias
CAAAAACCCACAACACCTAGGAAAGTTTGTGTTTCCATTGTGCTCATTGGGTGGGACAGAGCTGTTATTTTGTTGATCACGTACATCAGGATCTGGTGACGTCCATCTTGCCATTTTACTCCTAGGAAATGGATCTCTCGTGCAGGTCCCTTAACCTTACTTTGCTTTATGGCAAGAGCAGCTTTCAGAAGGATTTGGATAATCTTCTTCCCTTTTTCAAAAACTTCATCAGCTGTGTTACCCCATACAGTGATGTCATCAATGTACTGCAGATGCCCTGGAGCTGCACCTTGTTCCAGCGTGGTCTGGATCAGTTCAAGGCAGATCATAGAATCATAGAATGGTTTGGGTTGGAAGTGACATGAAAAATCATCTAGTTCCAACCCCCTGCCATGGGCAGGGACACCTTCTACTAGACCAGGTTGCTCAAAGCCACATCCAGCCTGGCCT
>NW_010269527.1:939-1257 GCF_000690775.1 Eurypyga helias
CGGTCTTTTTTCAGCCTCCACCACAGTCAGGTGTTGAGAGCTCCCAGTCACTCCAGAAATACTTATTGGTTATACCCCCCTATAGCTTGATGGCGTGAGGGTACACTATGCACCTGTGCCTACTCCTGCAGCTCTGATATGCCAGCCCTTTGGATCCACACAGTCCATTAAACAAGGTTATAGAATCATAGATCATAGAATTGTTTCAGTTGGAAGGCACCTTAAAAATCATCTAGTTTGAAGGGACCTTAAAGATCATCTAGTTCCAACCTCCTTGCCATGGGCAAGGACACGTTCCACTGGACCACGTTGCTCAAA
>NW_010269527.1:1545-1780 GCF_000690775.1 Eurypyga helias
CATAGCAGAGGTGCTCCAGCCCTCTGAGCATCTTCATGGCCTCCTCTGGACTCGCTCCAACTGGTCAATATTCTTCTTATGTTGTGGGTTCCACAGCTGGATGCAGTACTCCAGGTGGGGTCTCACAGAAGCAGAGTAGAGGGGGAGAATCACCTCCCTTAACCTGCTGGTTGTCCCTTTCCTCCACCTCTCTGGAGGCAGGGCCCCTCATGTCTCACTCATGTCCTGGAGAAAG
>NW_010269528.1:0-10099 GCF_000690775.1 Eurypyga helias
CCCTCGCCGCGTGCTCTGCCGCTGGCAAACCCCTCGTTTGCTGGCTCACCACCGGCGTGCCGGGCAGGGGCACCCCCTTCCAAGGGCACCCCCTTCCAAGCAGTTGCCGGCACAGCGTGTGTAGGCATCTCGGCAGCGTGGAGGGTGGGAAGATGCGGAGCTCATCCCGAGCCCGCAGGAGACGACAGTATCCGAAGGCAGGCGCTGGCAGAGCTAAGGGCTCTGGAACCATCCGGGAGCAGTGCGAGCCCGGCGCAGAAACCGCCAAGGAATACCACACGCGGCCCTGCGCATCCCTGGCAGAGGGGCCTGCGGGGTCTGGGGGCAGCAGGGAGGGTTTCCGTCACGCTAACGCCCGCAGGGATTCTTGGCTGGGGCACAGCAGCGAGCTGTGCCCCGGGAAAGGCGGGCATCCACGAGGGCAGAGCGTCTCCAGAGGGACCAGCGCAGGTGGCAGGGCAAGGTGGCTGCTCTTTGGGTGCAGCGGGCACTCACGCCTCTGCCCAAGGTCCCAGGAGCCCAGCTAAGGGCTGCCTCGGAACTAGAGCAGGCTGTAACCAGGCCACTAAAATTAAAGGCGACTTTCTAGGAAATACGGTTTCTTTGCTGCATCTCAGCGCTGATCCGAGTGTCAGCATTGTGAGCACAACAGCGATGGGTCTATCCCCAAATCAGATTTCCGATAGCAACATAACGGAATCTGGGAAGAATTGGGTTGAGAGTTTTGCTTCTTCACAATCTAGGAGTGATATTTTTCATTTCAGATGCCCTATCCTTGCAAAACTTCATGGAAAATACTGCATAGCTGTACATGCCCCACCTGCTGCTGACACAGTTCCTGGGAGAAGGTTCCATATAAGCCCCACATTTTCCACAAAACAGTGTCATATTAGACAATTTCCTTCAATGGTGGGCATGAACAGCAGTTTCTCTCAAAGCTACGCATGGCTAAGTTTATCAGATGCTCACAATAGTATGTTCATCCGGTCTTCAGCTGCGCTGAATGTTTGCCAATTAACTGGCCTCATTAATTTGTAACTGTGAAGCAAAACGGAATTCAGGCAAAGTTACTAGAACCAAACTGATAGTTGTGGTGGACGTTCGACGTTCATCAACATTTCGCTGTGCAGACCAACATAGCTGAGAGGACTCTCAAAGTTTTGTGAAACCAATGTAATTCTGTAAATCCAATCCTTAGGTACTACAAAACTGTTGTCATGCCAATTTGCTCTGGGATTGGGATTTAGGATTGCTCAGGTGGTACACAAAGTCTTGTCCAAAAGAGCAGAAGCAGATTTGTATAACGGTGTGTTTAATGGGGAAAAAAAAAAAGTTTCCCACTCTGCTGATACTTTTGAACCCTGGTCCTTTACTCTGTTGCTGGACTCAGGCAGTTTGATTCCATGGAAATCAATCTATTACACCATGCCAATAAACATGCATAAATATAATACTGAATTAATAATTAGAGCCCAGTTTTTATTCGTGCTAAGAGCCTTTTTCCATGGGAAAATTGATAAGCGTAATTGTAGCAGAATAATTTATACTGGTATGTCTTTGCTGATGTAACATTCCAGGTAGATGTTTTAATTGGGTGTAATTATTCCCTCTCCCTGTACAGATGAGTCCGGTATAGATAAATCCCCCCTTTCATAGTTAACAGTCGAAGCAAATTACATCTCATAATTACATTTACACCAAGTTTAAGGCACTCTCAGGATGGCAGGAAATATAATGGGGCCACAGTGTAATTGAGAGTGCAACCCTTAAAATCCTATTTGTGACAACGATAATCAAATTGTTATCTGCTATAATATTTTCATTTCTCCTCACTGCAAAACAACAAAAGGCACAAAGTCTGTTTAGAATAAAATGGTTTGGAGGACGAGCACCAAAATATGTACATCGATTCATGCAGACTAAGGAAGCAAATGCGGTTTGTCATATTTAAACAGAACTGTGCCCAGTCTGTAGGAAACATCTTCCAGTGCCAGGTTCAGCACTGTTGTAGTCAGGCATCCTGGGGACTTTGTGATACAAAAGGAAATGTGACTTCATGATACCAAGGCTAAATTTGGCTCCCCAATGCTTAGAACACTCCTGAAGGCATGATGCTCCGAACAATTAATCTTGCATAATATTGAATAGATGCATATAGGACACACTGGCTCAGTTCTTGTAAACCCGTTGTTACTGGCATATTTTTTCCATAAAAAGATGGTTTTCCACAGTTGGCAGCAGTCCTGTTCAAAAGCATCTTTGAGCTGTAGAAATACAAAAGGCTGTACTTCATTTCCAGCCTGTATTTTCCTCTCTTTCTGGCCATTGTCCACCCAGCTGCCCTTCCCCCCCAAAAAAACCCAAGCCCTTACCCTTAATTTAGACCAGGGTGTTTGGCAAGCGTTTACTTCTCCCTTCTTAACCCTTTTGGTCATTTGAAAACAAAGTCCTGAAGCAGTGTGAAATTAACTTATATGCATAACATTTGAAGTGACGGCACAAATTCCCGCTGGAATGAAGGGCTATTCACTTCAGTGGGAATTGGCAAATAGATTTTGAGGCAGAACAATGTGCTTTTCTGAAAACACTCGCTTCCATTCGAATGGACGGGACGGGGCCTCCCTGGCGATGCTTGCCCACTACTACCCGTTATGACCCTTTAAAATAAAACCACACCAAACCAACCCCAAACAAAACCTGCCTTTTTTTCCACGCGCTTCCCGCTGGGTATTTACCCTGTCACTACGTAGGGTTTCTGCGATTTGCTAACAGGTGGATGTGTTTCTGCATCATCCCATCAGCCGAACTCAGAACAGTTGTGCCTCTGGGTGTGCCTCAGCGAAACTGCAGCCAGAGTTACCACTGTCTGTGCTGTATGGAGAAAGGTGCCCTGTTCCTTGTCTAGAAAGCCATGGAAAAACATCTCTCTAGGCTGTGCAGCAGGCATGATTGACAATGGTTCCAGCAAGACCAGAGAACGTGGGCTGCATGCTTATGTTCATGTGTCTCCTGACCCAGTGGCGGACTCGGTGCTCTGAGTGTGAACGTGTTTGGGATGGGCTCAGACAACACCCCACAGTGCAGAATTTGGGTTATGGCAGGTAAATTATGTTTTTAGTAGCGTTGGATACACTTAGGAATTTTTGGGGGAAGGATGCTTTATAATCATGACTGTTATTAAGAAGTTATTAAGATTAAGAATATATGGTAGAGTTGGATTGTTCCTGTGTTTCCCAGCTCTTTGCATACAGTATAATGCAAAATGGCCCGGGTTGTCATCTCATAGAAAAGTCTATCATAATATTTTGATTCAACTCATAAGCAAGCTTTGCCAAGAATAACATACACAGCATCGCATGGTATATGATATTTTTAAAATCCATTTGCCCAGTACTTTGCTTATTAAAGATGACGTACTTAAATGTTGTTTCAATTAAACACTATCCCTTTAAGGAGAAATCTGAGTGACTGACTCCCTCTTCATTGTAAAGCACAGCTAGAAAACAGGCTCTCTTGCACACGGAGTTGCCCTGCTCTCACACGTTTGTGCAAGAACTTTTCTGTGTCTCAGAAGGGTCCCAAAGCTCGTGCTTTTTTGACAAAAGAGTAAGGCAGTTGCTGACAGTAATCACCCTCCAACATTATGTTTCATCTCCACGGTCAGGAGCACGTATCACCTGGTCTACAGTGCAGGTGAGATTCCCGTTGTCTCAGCCAAGAGGTTAAAGGCTCCCAGCCAACTAAGTAAATTCCTCATGCATTTCTGACAGACAGAAAATAATAGGTGAGGAAATGGTATGGTTTCCAGTTAGATCTCGCTGGTTGCCACTTGCCTCATTGAGAAAGGACAGAAAACAAGGATTCCTCTCAGAAGAATATTTGGAACACAATGCTGCCTTTGTTTTCTTTCTGCTCCGCTTCCCTTCCCTGTAGTCTCTTGCTGCCCTACATGCCTGTTTTCTTACCTTTCTCTCTTCCTCTTTAACTATTTATGCGTACTTATACTGAACTGTGATATTTTATACTAATAAACACCCTTGAGTCATATGTGTCTGTATGGACAAATGCGCAGTTTGCTTATTTTGTTCTAAAACTACCACATTTCTTTTTAGGCACAAGCATTAGGTGCTTAAGATGAGCAGCAGGATAGCACAGAAGGCAAGAGAGAGGAAAGTGAATGGAAGGGGTGCAGAAGGGAGGAAAAAGAGAGAACGAGCCAGCGAGGGCTGTTACCATGACATTTCAGAAGCAGGAGTATAGTGGTACAGTTGGCAGGAGAGGAAGAAACCCAAAGTACTGTACCCTGCGCTATAGCTAGGGAGTAGCTGTTGTAGCGGAGGGAGGATGCTAAATCTCGCTTTCCATGTCACTCGCCCCTGGGGCTGCTCCCTAGCCAAAACTATGAGCCAGGAGCAGCAGGTATTGCCAGTTTGCTTGGGTGCCAGTTGGACCATCCCTATACTGCAGTCCCACTTCCCTGCCCTAGGCAGTGGTCTCTGTAGTGGCCAAAAGGATGCTCCCAGGCACACCTCCACAGGCTGGCTGATTTCCCTGCACAAGAGAGAGCTGCTGACCTGCTGCTACATCCAGCCCCCCGGGTGGTATCGAGGTGGAGGAGGGTTAATTACCCAAGGTACTCCTAGGTCAGCTCTGTAAGAGGGTTCTTGCTGTCCCAGTAGATGTTTCTCTCATGACCAAAGAAAACTGAAGTGAATCGGCATTTCTACAGGATAAAGAAGAAGAAAGATGACTTCTGGAAAAAAAAGATATTTATCCAATAAGGTCACATATTTACCCAATAAGGTCGCAGTTTTATAGCTCATATCTACATTTCACGATGATACTTTCATTTTCCCGATTCACTGACATGATCCCAGCCCCAGCAGGAGGTTAGTACTTGATTCAAGGAAAAGGGAGTTTTAACATTCATTTTAATGGGAACCTTTATTCATTTTTAGTATCAACACTGTTACACCAGCTTCACTTAATTATGGGAGAAGAAGCAGGTTTAGAATTCCCTGGAGGAACTTGCTGGTTTTTTCTTCTCAGACTTACTCTCTTCATCTTCTCAACTGCTCTTCCCTTAGTCTTTTCATTTTCCTTGAGAGTGCTTATTCTTACCCTTAGAAATGAGCACATCTCGTCGAGGTTTTAACTACAACAAATGGTGTAATCTTATTACTTTGTTTTTCTTCTTTTCCACTGTCTTTTCCTCTGTGGATTGATGGTTAAATGCAGCTGGTTTTCCAGAGTAGGATGAGTGGATTATGTAAACCCAGAGGTTGTGCCTGCCTGTGTCCTAGGGATACCGCTTGGATATGTAGTATATGAAAGATGCGTCAAGGTAAAATCACAAGGTAACTGCAGGAACATGCACACGTCCATGTTTTGTACTTGAAACCGTATTAACTTCTGCAAATACACAAACCAGCGTAAGACTGAAACGTCATGGATTACTAACTGCAAGTCACCTCATTATACCTGTGGGTTTCTGCCGTACGAAACCTGTATACATTGCAGCTTCTATTATGCCATTTTTGAACATCTATAAAAATTAGCATCAGCCTGAAATTAAATGAAGGTTTCAGTCTCTGAATGATTTTGAGCGTGTTTTAAGTCACTTAGAGAGCAAGTCTTTCAAAACTTTTGAGTGGCAAAGAGGAATGCGTATTAATACTACACAGCTATTTTTACCCTTTTACATGTATAATTGAATTCAGAATTTGCCCTTCTACTTTCAAACTGAAAAGAGTAGCCCAGAATGCACCTGACACGCTTTTGATCCTTTGGAAAAAAAAATCGTAAACTGAAGGAACCTTATTAAACTTTAAAAACAAGTCTCTGCACAAAGAGTGCTTCATTTCTACACAGCTTCTTAATAGATGCCATCAGAAGCACGCAGAAAACCTCTGAAGCTCTGCTTTAACCAGAGCATTCGTGGGTCTGTCCCAAAGTGTGTCTTTACCCGAAGAGGACTGCCCTGGTGCACACGGAAAGCACGACCGAGGTTGAAGTCTTCATCCACGTAAAAGTCTTGCACCATTTCAACTATTCCCATATACAAGAGAAAGCTGCATTTGTCAAGAAATGAGTACCCTTATTCCCGTGAGGAAAATGCGTGCCTTTATTGATAATAACTGCATCTAAATTGCAATTACATAACTGTTTTACCTAGAAATCACCTCATGATCAAAAATGTTATGTAACAAGGAAAAAAATCAGTGTAGATTAAGGGCACATGAATATTGGATTTTTTTTTTCTTTGGTCATCCAGCCAAAATATCAGGAAAATGTAATTTCATTTGTGCCAAAAAAAAAAAAAAAGGCTCATTTTTTTTGCTTTATAAACATTTCTGACCCCTTCAAATTAGGTCAGCTTCTAAACAAAAGCATCATGCAAAGTATTAATGTTTTATTTTGGAAATATTTACTGTTTCATTGTTTCAGTCCTTCAAAATGAGACATTCTGCCATTTGCTGGAAAATGTCCCAAATTCACAAATGTTTTCAGGTTCTGCAAAAAGAAGGTTTGGAGTAATATTATTTTTGTTGGTGGGGGGGTGGAGGAGAGGAGGCGAGAGAGCAAGGGTACATCTACACCTTATTTAAGAGTTCACAAGCCTGAGAATTTTTTTCCCTTAATTTATAGTAAACCAGTCAAACAGGATTAAGTAATCCAAAACAGCCCACCCTGCAACAGAAATACAAAATTACTCTCTTCAGCTTACATGAACTAAATCAATTTAAAGGAATATTTTGTGTGTAGTGTACAATGCTGAAACACCCGACCTTCTTCTAATGTCATCCTTGACCAGACACAAAGTAGAACACAGGCTTAACTGGTAAAACACACGTGTGTTGCTTTAATTATGAGAAGAAACAACTAAAAGAAAGAAAACTTGCTCTGAGTTGCATGTACATGTAAATACCTTGAGAAACAAAGTCTGTAAAACATATTTCTCCTGCCCACAAACTCACACCTGCTAATGCCTCGTAAAATGAGTTGCATCCTCAATACTATCCTTCAACAGCAAGTTCCAATGCCTAATTATATATTTAATTATCTATTTTTTGTCAGCTCGTTTACACCCAAGAACATTCAACAGCATGTCATCTGGGATCAATTCTTCAACAGTGATTTTATTATAGTTTCTATATAATGTTACTTTGGTATATCCACCCTGTTCCCACCCCTGAGCATATGGTGTCTCTTTTTTTAATATATCGGAATTAGAGAAAAGTACCAGCATTAAATATGAATCTCTTTGCTTTTGACGGTTGCCAATCCTAGAGTTGTTTGCAAATGTTTTTGATATCAATTTCACTTCTGTATCACAAGTGCTTTGTTAACATCTGCCCTGCAGCAGATGATCATTTTTATTTACTGATTTATTCATGTATCTATATTTTGGTGTGAAAACATAGTCGTAGCTCTTGGGCTTTAATCTGCAGACAGAATAGAGCAGAATGAAACACAGTCAGTCACGCTTTGCACTTGAAAGGAACAACACCATTATTTCTTTGTTTTCTGTGGTAATCCTAGGTATAATAGGTAGAATGACAAAAATAAATTGAGATCTTTTCTGCAATTCTCCCCCCCTCAGCCAGAGAGCCATGCTTTCTCTCACGTACGTCGTCTATCAAATGTTGTTTAAGGATCTTTTTTGCACCAGCTGCTATACTGTTTCAATTTTGCTTCAACTAAGCTCTCTAAAGAATTTGATAAGCATAAAGAACGATGCCAACCTGACAAATCCTGTTTTTCAGATTTTTCTCCCAGAGTTACACAGTTGTGAAGTACCACGATGGTGACTGTGAGAGCTGTCAGCCCTGTTATCTCGTGGTTCTGCAGGGCTAGAAGCAAGTTGATGGAACTGCATGATTTTTCTGTTGGTCTCTTCATTTCTTACCTGTTTAGAGTTATATGAACACAAAAATTTGTCAATATTTACGATATGGTTGTGTAAATGACTTCGTGTGGTTCGGGAAAGACAGCATCCAGTCCTTGAGCTGCATTTTCAGAGAAGACTCCACGTTCCTGCTATAGACTTCTGCCGCTAGCCTTGAGTGGGCTGGATATTTAAGTTAATTATTTCAAGCCGAAATGGCCAATTTATGTTAGTTTTAGAGCTTTGTTAATTTTATCAGTTATGTTCTTCCTCTGCCTGCAATCACTTGAATGAAACAATAAATAAAACAGGAAATAGAGAAGTAACAGATAGTCCTGATCATCCTTTACCCCTGCCACCCCAAGTCTGACTCTTTTGAGCATTTAAGAAACTGATGGTTTTCCACGAGCTGAATAATGGTGCAGTGCTTTAGAAAGGTTTTGCTAGCAGGGGGTTTAAACAAACTGCATAAATAGTTGTGGCTGTGTGAGTAGCATAGTGATTCTAAGAAATCTGTTTGGGGAGAGGGGGTGTTCAAGAATAAATGCCAACGTTAAAGTTAGCCACACAAACCACGTAGAATTTCAAGGAGAACACAAGCACATTTTCACCGGGACAGAAAATACGCAAACTTTGATAGCACAGAATGTAAAACCAATTGTAACCAAATCTTACATGGATCCTTGTCTGAGGCTGATCTAACATACTCAGTCCAAACTCTGACAGCTGTTTTTAGCTGCACCTTTTGTTGGTTGTATCACTATAGTTTCCCATGAGAAGCTTTCATCAAGGTCATAAGCTCTCAGGAAGATGGATGAATTAAAAAGCTTCTCCAAAATCAGAACGCCTTGTATTCTTACTAATAACCTTAGAAATGAAGAAGGAAACCAACTTACATGAGACAGTAATAAACAATTTCACTTGGAAGGATACGAAACCTCTAAAAGTTGGGGTGTTGGTAGTCTGGCAGGTTGTATGAGAAGAAAAGGTGATTTTGGTGCCATCTTTGTCTGCTCAGTCGATAAACAGAAGACATTGTGCTCTGTCTCATATGTGTGGAAAACAACATAAATTATGTACTGTGCAACTCCTTTCCAGTGGGAAAAATGCTATAGCCCTTAATATCTTCTGTGTCTTATGAGCAGAGATTTATGCTATTAAATATGGCAGAGATTTATGCCATTAAATAATATGTAAGTATGTCCTTTAAGAGTTAAGGACACAGAGATAGAAGACAGTAATTTATGGTTTTCTATTTATACGTTACTAGAGGAACATATCTTGTGTTCTATGCAAAACAGAATTATGTTTGCAAACCAGTGATCAAGCTAATTTGTAGCATTCATCTACCTATGTATGGATATGTTGCTCTAAATAGGTATATTATATGCGATTTGCCCCAAGAGTGACCTGACCCTGCAGACTTATGCCTACACTTTAGTTTATATGGCTGGTGTGACCAAAACAATGTCACTGACAGATGTAGTGTTCGATCTGTGTGTTAACCTTAGCCATACACAAGCTCTGATCTGACTTGATTATAATGATCTGGGAAATTTCATCCAAACTATTTTTTTAATTAGAAAATGTAGGTGAATTGATATCAGACTTTCTCACAAGAGATTACACAGCATTTTCTAAAAGGCTGGGATTTCTGGTGCGAGTGAGAACCTCCTGGACCAAAAGTTAGCTGAAACTTGTAAACCCCTATTTACTGAATGATGTTTACTATGTTAGACATCTCCAGTAGACAGGGAAGACGGCATGAGGACTGATAAAGAAAGAAGTCCCAAAAGTACTGATGTGAGGGTATGCTATCAGGAACCCATATGCAGAATCTAGCTCAGGCAAGAGAGGCACCTCAGCCTGGGAGATGAAGGAATGTTTTACCTGAGGTGCTAGAAGGCTTGTTTTTAGATACAGCTATAGACCACGTGTGACTGTTAAGTGTAGAGAGCTTGGAAAATGCCTACTGGATTACTTTCATGAAACACAAATACTGTTTCTTATTCAGCTGTTATGACTCTATCTATTGTTCCTGCTCCATTTTACAGTGAATATTTTTGCATCCTTTATTGTTATAACAGCAGGGATAGATAATTTTTTTTTTCAATTACTGGAAATGTCGCTGAAAGGACTGTTCTATAGTGACCAAAATTGTTCACACCAATAAGTGTAATTTGGCAAATAATTACAACTAAAAAAATAGGG
>NW_010269528.1:10120-30674 GCF_000690775.1 Eurypyga helias
TGTTTCATTTCAGAAACACCAACTGCTTATTTTGACATTTTTTAACGAATCATTTTGGCTTTTCCTTTCAAACAACATTTTTTCATTGGTGAATGATCTATATTTTTAAAAGACAAAATAATTAGAGGTACATAATCTGAGAACAAAATGCAACATTTCAATGCAAAATACACAGAAAAAGTCCATTTCTATTTCAATGTAGCAGATCTTTTTCCCCTTATTTTTTATTGTAATTATTTAACTAAAAAGAATCATAATTGCTCTCCTGTATTAGTAATGACTAGGTGTCAATAACCCAGTGCATGCATATCAGTTTTGATCCAGTTACAATTTGGAAGGAAAAAAAAAGTAACCCCATAAATGCGTGACAATGCAATTAATACGGTTTTTCAACGTTCACAGCTTACACAATGAAGTAAAGGTGGCTACACCATGTGTGAATGCATGACTAGCTTAACTAGGTCCTGAGAACTGAAGTATATTAGAGCAAGAAACCAGGCCAGCGCTCTGAAGACGCACGGCTTAATTCAAACCATCTTTTCCAAGACGTACAGGGTATGATGAGGCAGCTTTGCAGGAAAAAAACCTCATGGTAAGGTCCTCTTCAAGAGCCCACAGAGTTCATTGAAAGACTGGCTTAAGGCCATCTTGTATAGATAGAGGTAAGGGCAGGCGTGGGCTTGCTTTATTTCCTCAAGTCCTGGAGATCTGCTGAAGAAGCAGAATGGGACAGCTACAGGAGCAGAAAGCTTGTTGCACGCAGAAGAGGATATCTGGAAGATGTGTTTGAGACACACCAGAGCCCCACTTCAGAGCTTTGGCATGGAAGTGCGACACGCATATCCCATAAATTGGGCAAAGAAGAGTTAAGATGCATGGCACGATTCCAGGGTGTACGAGTGTTAACTATTAAAGAAGCTGTGCTGAAAAGAAAAGAAAAAAGATTTGGACCAAGTTCTTTCACTTATTTTTTTCTGAACTGATGTAAAGCGGATCCAGTGAAACCCCACCAAGCATCTGCTGGCTCCTGGTTGCAGCACAGAAATCCCCAGCACAAAATTCTCCCTATGAAATGATGGGGTTCAGGCCTTTGTTCAGGAGACCTCTGTTCCACCAGTCACTGAAGAGCCACCACACTGCAAAGTTTAAACCTTTTCTCCTGTATTACAGCAAAAATACGATGGTGCTGTAACTGCTTATGAAGCAGGCACCTCTGTAAGCTGAAATGGCGCTATATCCCCTTGGGTTATCACTAGTGAATTGAAGTTCGCATGTGCCACCTTTTTCACATTTGTGTGAAAGGAAAACAGAGGGGAAAACTGAGGGGATTAGTCTTAATACCTTAGAGCTAACTAAATATTTACTGAGTTTGATGCTGCCATCGTTTCACGGCCAATGCTAAGTACAAGGTGACTGCAGCACTGCTGAAAATACACAAACAACATCAATCTGCTGGGGTTTTTTCCCCCATTTTGAAATGTATCATAGAATCCAATTTCATGGCACACTTTCATTTTATATGTATACCTTCCCAGGTGAAATAACCATTTTTGTCACTTGTGACATTTTCATTTCTCATATGTGTTACTAAAATAAAATGCTCAGTTTCCCCATTTAGGCATGCCTTTATGTAAAACTATAGCAGAGATTTACTGCTGCAGCAGCTACTTTTTGACTCTATCAGGCAGCCAACTGTTTTCTACAAAATCCTTCCTGTTACAGGATTCCAGACTACCCATAGATCACCCCAAACAAGAATGTGAACATTCAAAACCAGGTCTCCTGCTAGCAAAACAACTTCTCTGTTGCTCTCTGTATAAAATTCAGCTGGCAGTTAATCAGATTCATTCAGCGTAGATAACTAATTATATTAAAATACCTGTGGAGGTGCAAATGTGTAAGTTTTTGATAATTTATATGGGTAAAATTCACTGGACTAATTTAAAAAACATAGAACAATGTTTTTTCCACCATTCACCTCCACGTATAATTCACAGAACTTGTAGCTGTAGGCGAGGAAGACAAATTCATGTGTTGTACGGTGTAGCAGCTTCTACTGACTAGCTTCAGACTTTTGCAAATGAAAGAAGTTCACCTCTCTTTCCTTCTTTTGTCTCCAGACCATTTCCACAGTCAGCTGAAGGCCTCAGACATAATCCTCAGGGTAACGAATGGATGGAGCCCGAGCAACACATTGGATCTGGTTTCAGCCTTTGAGTGGCCGAGACAGCTTCTTCCTCCTGGGGCAAAGCAGGGCACAGACCTAGAGACACTGTGCTTGCCCACCTCTGCATCTCTGCGGTATATCCAGCTGCTGCCAGGAAACCTTGCAAAGGCGCTTACCAATGCAGACACAGCTTATGGATAGCCTCCTTCCAACCTCCCTTGGAAGTATATTGTATGGCTTCATGGAAGTCCTGTAAAAGGTGATAATGTCTTTAAAAGTTTAGTATTTTAACAATGAGTGCCCACCCAAACATAATCCTCTGGGGAAAAAAGGAAAACAAAACCAACTAAGGCTCCTGTACTCTCATGAGGATTGTACGTAAAGACCCCAAGGCTCAGGATACCATGGACACCTGGAGGAAGTGTCTTGTACAAGGTGTTGTAGGACTTAAAAAGCATAGGGGGATTAGTCTGATGAAAATTATCAGAGTCTGGATTTCTTTCCGAGAGAGCAGAGAGGAAAAGGCATTTCTGTGGTGCAGTTAATCTCATCATAAAGTGGAAAACTGAAATAGGGTAAATGAACGTACCTTTAAAACTGCCTGCTTCTCATTTTGAACAATTAGGAAGCCAGAGCTAACTAGCTCTGGTGTAGGCATCATAGGCATATGAATTAGGGAAAGGGAAGTCCAGTCCTTATGACTGTATTTTGGACTAAGGCTCAATTTATGCAAGCCATTGAAGTTATGAAGTTTGTGTCCACATATGAAGTTTGTGTCTTTTTCTAAGAAACAAAGCATGCACCTAAGCAGACTTTATGTGACTGGGGAAGAGCTTAGTGCCCTCTGCAAAGGTGTGAAAAGGAAATCAAACAGCGTTTGAGCATACTCTAATTGACAACTACTGCAATAGCTTACAAGGCCAAGGGGAGAGATACTGCACACTCTTTTGATTAACGCTGTTACAACCCTCTTTGGTACTACTTGGTAAATGCGTTGTTGGGTGTCCAGTTGTAGACACCACATGTGTAACCAACCCAGATGCAGAACAGCTGCAGAAGGGAAAGTGCAGGATTTTGTTCCATCTACTTCTCAGCGCTGAATCTTTGAGTAAATCCGTAGTGGAACACCAACTCCACTAATTGCCAGAGGCGACTCCTGTTTTCTCAGATGCACAAACAATGCAGTAGCTCTACCTTTTGGCAGCTCTGAATTTGCTTACCTATCTCCACTTAACTGAAGTTAGATTCCTGTCAGGTATTTTTTTTATTTTGCTGTCCCGCTATAAACACCAAGGGAAGCTATTGAGACCAACAATTTCATGGGCTACACAAGATGTGACTAATAGCTTGCTGTTGAAACCTTTTAGGCTCTAATAACCATTGTTCTTCTTTCCAGTCTGAGGTTTCTTCCGACATAAATCCCATATGTAACTGTATGTGAAGCTTTTGTATATGCATCTTTTAAAATGACACACCTTCCGAGGTGTCAGACCCCAGAGGACACACAGGTTTGTTTGGATGTTGGCATAACGGTGTTACTATTTTCGCCATGTGTATGAGGACATAAGCATACACATGCATGAGTTCGTGTCTAAAATCACTCTTTCCTGAGATTTGCCCTTAACTAATTAGAAAAATGATGCTACAAGCCCATTTTCCACTCTAAGACTTCTCCCTTCAGAGGCATCCATCTCAACTGTGAAATCTGGATGTTTTCTCCGTTTTCTGGCACCCCACAAGGGACATAATCTACAAAACCTGTCCCTACATTTTTAATCCACATGAAAAACCCTTTAGTTCCACTGGAGGATGTAGTTCACGAGAGATTAACATTTTGGAGACCTATGCACATTGACCTACAATCACAGTCATTTTTTACTGACCACCAGTGATTTCTTTTCCAGCTCAGTGCCATACACAAAAACTTCAGGCATGACGCTGAGTTGTAGTTCCTGAACATGAGCCTTGTAACACTTGTCAGGTTATTATGACAATCTTGTATCCATATCAAAAAGTAGCGATTCAGTATCAACTGGCTCCGCTGACTGTTTTAACATCTTTTCTGGATTTGCTGAAAGGGAAGATTTTCCCCATTTTGCCACAATGAAGATTTATATTGAGATGAACAACAGTATGTGTGGACATTTTGGTGAAGTGCAGCCATTTTCTGTTGAAGAAGAACCAAATATCAAAGAAAATAATAGGAAGAAAAATAATAATTAAAAAATGTACCAAACTGCAATTGAACATGGTGACATTTCATAGACATCTAGTTCCTCAGGGGTCTTCTAAGTTATGAGATGAACTTTGTCGAGTTAGGACTATGGTGTTGGAAAGCATGACATGTATGAGATGTTTGAAAAGAGGTAGTGAAAACTAAAAACCCAATGGAAAACTTGAGAAGACCTAATAGAAACGATTTTTTTCTAAAATAGTATCTGACCACAATATTGAGGTTTATGCTTGTAATTAATTTACTAGGTACTTTTGTGATCATTGGTGACCAGAAGATTGAGTTCTTTGGACAAGTTTGTCTGGAGAGCATGGTAACTTCAGCAGAAAAGATGTTCTGTTGCCATGATTAAGAATTAATTAAATATTGTCTCAGAAAGACATCTTGGTTTAATTTCTTATAGCTACTTAAATATGCTCTAAAATTGTTTATCCCATTACTGTTTATGGTCACTCCTTACTCTGGAACTTAAGAGGTAGTCCTAAGGAGGGGAAAAAAAAAAAAAAAAAAAGAGAATACTGATGTTTAAATAGATGCCATATTCCCCCCAGAATTCATGCTAAATCAGTATCGGGATGAGGTACATTAAAATTGTTCTGTTATGTGCATTATCCCACATGCTTATTTTTGTTATTGCAATTTGGGTCATTACTTCTCATGCATAGCAGCTAAAATATTTATTATATGTGATATTAATTAAAAAAAAGAAGAATTTTTAAAATGGTTTCTTCCTGTTCAAAGAACTGACCATACAGAATTGCAAAGTTCCACACAGTGATGGTAAGTGCAAATGAAAAGAGTTTTAATCATAAATATTATGGTGAATACCTCTGTCAAAACTGTGAATCTTATTTATGTTCCTCACGATGACATCGTATGCGGTCAAATTACAAACCCACCAGTTTGAGAATGAAATTCAGTGTCTAGTATGGCTTAATGCCCATATGTATGAGGGAAAGAAGTGCAGGCCAAGAATTCAGTTTATGTTCCTTTCGCAATCCTTGTGCTAAAAAGCCAGACCAGAAAAGCCATGGCAGGCATTAGAGTTTCAGTGGTGTTAGAGCTAGTCCTGATATTTATCATACCTCTGAAACCTCATTGATATATTTTTGAAGCCACATCAGTAATAAACATAATTTTAATCTTGGATATTTTAGGTTCTACCCAGACTGTAATTTACATTGCCATCACCATCGATTATATCACAGTTCTGTCCAGAACTTCAGGATAAGTGTAGGAAATATAAGCCCGCATTCAAGCACTCTACAGAAAGACACTTTATTTTCTTGCCATTCCCTGAGACCCAGGAGGTGTACAAAGCAGTTTACGCAGTGTGCAGCAGCAATAATATGTGCCGTATTTCCTGCAGCATGGAAGCATGGGAGTTTGTGGCAGGTCACCTCACCCAGCGGTGCTGGAGGGGTGGAGGGTGTGCCCGACACCCAAGGGCCACAGCAGGGACAAAGCTTAAGACTCTCCTATCAGCTATAAATTTAGGAACTGGGCAAAGTGGGGAGATCTAGGACCTCAGCTCTACAATCGATCATATTTTTGAAGCACTCCTGCAAGTTAATATAGTCACAGAAAAGACGCTGTCCCACACACACACTGACAGTTGTCATTTCAATGAAGTTTGGTGTAGAACTGGTGCCTGCAGAAAGCAAAGCTCTAAAAAAAAAGTCTGTGCTAGATGGAAATGACTTCAATTCACCACTCAGTTCAATGTGATGGGATTTTCTTGATGGAACTCCCTTTTCCACCTTTCTGTGGAAATTAAGGGGTACGGAGCACAAAGTCACCCGGTATAAGAAAAGGTATAAGTAAAAGTTTAAGAAAAAAAAAATTATGTTTAAAATTTTCTGTGCTAGAAGTCAGGGGGAGAGAGGCTGCACATGATGCACATACATTTATTTATGCAGATGGTGTTGACGTGATCTGAGATTCCTCTTTCACCTAGAAACATTTGTACATAACCGTCACATTTGCAGTGCCCATGCCATTGTAATACCATGCTAATTCGGACTTGGTCTCTGTATTATGAGTCACTTCATTACATCTTACTGAAAAACAAGCCTGACCCATGTTTGCGTTCCCATGACTGAAATAGCTGTGGAATCTGCATGCAGGCTTCTCATTGTCTTTGCTGGCTTTTGTCTTCCCAAACTCCTAGCAAAGGGGATTTTTATAAACTGCTCATTGTTTCCTCTGTGCCTGTACAACATTGTACCCATATTACTCAAGAATTACAGACAACTTTGGTGCATGCATATGTACGGACCTCGAGGAATTTCTGATCTTTGTCCTCTGTTGCAATTTGAGCCTGTGCAAGTTTGTCTGACATGTGAACTGTGCAAAATCATTTCTGAGCTTTTTTTAAGCTCTGGTTTTGTCCATGGGAATGCATGGCATTTTATTACTTCAGATGTGAAGATGTGTGTTATAACAAGGCCAGTAAAGCAGAAGCCAAATGTCTGGTGAAAGAATCTTAGTTAAGAGAACTAGCTAGCTGAGACTCTGATCTCCTTCACCTATAACAATCCTGTGTATAAACCATATAGTAAGAAAAAGTTTACTCGTAGAATACAAATGCTGAAATAATAAAAAGTGTCTTTTCAGAAAACCGTCAAGATCTGCTGTGTTTTACTGATACCATGTTTTTTCATTCCAGCAAACTTAATCTTGTTACCTGAAGTGATTTAATAAATTGCTGAATAGAATTAATTCATAGCTGGGCAAATGCAGACACGCTTAGAAGGTGAGGTATATAGCTTTAATTGATTTCTTCTTGTATGACTACCTTGGTGATAGTTAAGGTGAGACAAGAATCACTTCCAATAGGTTTGCGTTTTCAGTGTATGCATGGATCCCATCATAAGGTGGTGGCAATTGAAGCTGATGTCATGATCTGGGAAATCACATGTAACACTGAACAGAGACTGTGGTACTGATGAGAAATGATGATGGCTACAGGAAGATGTAATGACGTGGAATTACTCCCCAAGAACTGTATCAGGAACCTTTTCATCCAGTCAGATGACGAGCTACTCACCGAAGTGTGCTCCCCTAGAGAATTATTCTTGCTTTTATTTTGAGTTCAGCCATTTATTTTAATACTTTATTGGTTAACCATAGAGTAAAATATCACTAATCTTCCAGGAAAGGTACTGGATGTTCTGATTAATATTTATTTAAAAAGACAAAGCTGTCAGAATACCTATGGTTAAGACTAGGTAACTAAACAATTTATGCTGTTTTGATAAAAAGAAATAATATAATTTGGAAATAGAGAATGTTACTTGGCTAGCTACTTTAATATTAAAACAAAGTCTCTGATTCTGTCAAGATGCAGATCATTTCCGCCAGGGAACCAAGTATTGTCCGTTCCTGTCTCAGTCAGTCAATGTTGAGGGTGTTTAAGAGTTTGCAGAATCTGTATCCAAGAGAGAGGTTCATATTATTTTCCCACTCATTACTTGTTTCCCCTCATGTTAGAAGACAGCCATCCCAAAGAACATCTACTGGAATATCTACAGATGAGCTGTAGCATTGCTGATAGCTTTTGGTGAACACTGCTGTTGTACAGTAGAAATCCTGTAAAGCCGGGATAAAAGCTTTGAAGATAAGAAAGATTACCATGGAAATGCCATTATTTGGAGAGGAAGGAATAAATGCACTATCATAAAAACCTTTAACAATCATTTTACATACATATATATAAAAAGAGAAAGGGCCAGGATCAGTGGATGCTCTACTTTGGGGGTTTTAGGTACTGAGTCAGGGATTTAGGTACCGATTTAGTCCCATTAGTTTAGATTCTCCTTCACAGTAAAACAGCATAGTTTTGCTGGAATAAGTGACACTAAACTGAAATATATATAACGTCTTCTGTTCTCCTTTCCCCTTTTCTTCCATCCCTTCTCCTTCGCCTAGTACTTCCACACGTTCCTCTCCCTCTCCCTCTAGCTCTCCTTCTCCCCACTCTACTTTCTTCAGACCATTTTCTGGATGTCTCTTTTTAGAAATCTACTCATTATGAAATATGAGTATCAAGAGTAATAGGCTTTATAGGATACCATAATTCTCAAATATGAAGAAGCTAACTTCATCCTAATAAATCATATTTCCAGTAGAATACTGAATTTGAGTTTTCTTCCAGCCTTGCAGAGAATTGAAAGATTCAATATGATTTTAATTAAAGCAGCCTAATGGAAGTTCAGATCATGCTCTCAACTCCTTTTTTTCTCAAAGTAGAGGAAGTAACAGGTATGCTAGAACTGTGGCCTGCTGGACTGTAAGAAGTGATCAAAACAGAGGTTTGAGGGGTCAAGAGACCCCATCAGAAGACTGATGCAGCTGAAGATGCTGCTGCAAGGACCCGAGCAAGAGACACCACCATTGCCACATGGCAGCGACTGATTGTCTCGTTCGGAAGATTTGATTCCCCATGCAAGCCCAACCCTATGCCAAGACCCCAGTATATATTTTTTCCTTTTAACAAGCATGCTGGCCAATGCTCTGTCTGTGCATTAGTCAGGGTCTGAATAAAGAAGAAAAGAGCTGATTTCCTGAAGTCTTCTGGCTAGCGAGGACAAATGAATCTGAAATAGGCATGGCTTCCTGCCGCACAGAAGGCAAGATGAGTGCTCTTAACTCAGAGCTCCTTTACCGTTTCCTTGCTAGCTCAGCTGTTTCCCTTCTCCCTGCCCTCCCACTGCTGCGTGCCGTTTCCAGAGGCCATGGAGTTTCAATAAACCTGTCCTGCAGGTCCTCAAAGCCGCCTGCCGATGTGACTTTGGACCCAGCTGTAAGAGTCCTGATTTGATTATGAAGCATCCGCTAGCTTGTAAATCTAGGACCTTGACCACTAAACAGCTTCCCAACTTAAATTTTCTTAGCCACTTTGATCTTTGTAGGCTTGGGATCCCTTTCCTGAAGGACCTAGGTTGTCTAGAAACATATGTCCGTTCGTAATGAGACCCGTTTTCAGTGTTCAGACTGAAAACACAAACATGGCATTTACTGCAAGACAAGGCAGGGTTGTTTTTATTTAAAGAAACAGGAAAAAAAAAAAAAAGAGAAGCCTGGACAGTGAATACAAAAGTGGTCAGAGGGCACAGGCTCTGTTGAAGAATTTCCATCTTTTGGCAGTGAACACGCACAGGCTGGAGCTCCAGCGCCTGTGGTTCGTGTTGCCTCTCCCAGGAGCCTTGTCGCTGCGATTGCCAGCGTTCGTAAAGAAACACGGCGTGTGGTTTTTCACGGCTGAGGGCAGAGCCGGCCCCCCTGTAGACAGTGATTACAGGTTATGCATAACTGCATTTGTGAAGTACTTGAGGCCGTTGTGGAGTGCTTTAAACTTCTATTTCAGGGTCACACTTTCCTTTCAGAGAAATCTCTAAAACACAAAAATATCAAATAACCAAAATCAATAACGGGAATTGTTCTTTCCAGAAACTGCACCTTCACAGAGATTAGCTCAGTTTGGCCTCTTCTTATGTGTGGATCATAATACTGTGGTATATTACTGTGCTGACAAGGGGACTGAAATTGAGAAGATTAATATGGTAGCAATTAGGCTGAATCCTAAGAAATACCAACCATCTCATTTTTCCCTCTAGAACAGAAAATATCTGTAACCCATGTGGGGTGTCCCAGCGTGTTGGGTCACTCTTGGGTAGACGAGTCAGGGCAAAGCTAGAAGGTTTGCTTTCTACTCTGCTGAAAGCTACGGGCATGCTAGCGTTGAAGACATAGGAGTTTTGACACTTATTTTAGGATGAAGTAGAGCAATCATGAAGAACTATGTACCCAAGTCACAGGAGGGATTCAAAGGGGATGCTGGAAAGACATGAAGTCAAAGCAGTAGTGCTCCCCCTCCACCAGCTTTAGGCACTGACACTATCTGTACTGGGGGCATAATAAATCAATTGCCGTAATCTTCCCGAAATTATTTAAATAAAAAGGAATCAAGGAATAAAATAAAAACAGAGTTAAAAACAATTCATCTGGAGGAAAAGCCCCACAGGACGTGATTTCCAGTCATGTGTGTATTCCACTCCTTAATAGCTTAAAAGGTTTTTGGAGGGGGGTTCTGCGTGAGCAGTGCGCACATCACAGCTCACGTGTGTTCTTTGATAGCTGATCTTATGGTCTTCGCTGGCCAAATTAATAAACAGTGAAGTGCTTGGCATAAAAAGTAGCACCATCTGTTCTCAAGGCATGGATCCTTGTTGCAGGGAAGGGAGCTGCTGTTGTTTTTCATGAGGAGGTAGGTAGCTGCCTCGCTGGAGGTGAGGCTAACCCGGAGTCCTCAGTATCAAGTGCAGTAACAGTTTTATTATTCTCCACTACATTCCTTGTCTGATAAGCCCCAGAAGTTATTTACAGTTCAAATCACTCCAAGGTCACTGACTATTACAGTAGGAGAAGATGCTGTGAGGCAATGCGCATTGCACGGCGTCGCAGCAAGTTGCTACAAGCAAATAGACATTTCTCCAGGTTACCATCCTGCGTGGGCCAAATTCATTAAAGTGAAGGCTGGGCCAAAACTTCTATGGGGCAAGGGGTCATCAGCTGAGCCCAGTGGTGTTATAAATAAAGTAGTCGGCTTTCTTGGAGGACATCTGTACTTACTCTGTCTCATCCCTGGTGAAAAAATCCTGTCCTGCACTACTCAAGCACTTATCCATCTGTGGGTACTAATTTAATCACATGTTGTATAAGCAGTGCTTGACTGCATTCACTTCCAACCAATTCCTCGTTTGCCTCTTTGATTTCCATTAATTCTTTCTCTAACATCTCTTCTGACAATATGTGCTGTGGAAAAGAAAGAGAGAAACTTTGGCTTGCAAACACCACCTGAGGCTGAGACCTGCACGTGTCCCCTTAGCCCTGTGGGTGGGTACAAGCCTGGCTAGCCCAGCCATCGTCGGGGCTTGTGGGTTTGCGCCTCTCCCTCCCACTCACACCAGGTCTGACTCCAGTACTTTGTGTTCCGCACCTCATCAGGTTCATGGTCCTGGAACATACTTCATCTTCACCACTGGTATAATATAGGCCACTTAATTTTTAGCTCTGTTTCCTATGGAAACCGGATAATATAATCCCACTGCATTTTTCCCTCCATTGAGTAGATTGGAACTAGTCAGCCAATTTCAATAATCTTTGATAGAGAGATAAAGGTTTAAAAGATACTTCAATTCCTAGAAATTTTAAGAAAATAAGTGATCCCAGAGGTGAACAAAACCTTTTTGTGCCTTTTTATGGTAACTGCTACCATTTAAGCTCCTATCTTTATACGAATTTGAGGATGCACACATCAGAGGGTGTGATAAATGTCTGTCCAAGGCACAGATTTCCCCGTGAGCTCAAAATGAAGCCAAAGACAGTCAGCCATGAGACAACGCTTCACAGAAAATGAAACTTCATCAGTATGGTGCTCGTGGAACCTCCCTTGTGATGGATTTCTCACTGGTGACCCTCTTCTACCACTGTGAATTTAATCTGCTTTGCCCATCCCATGGGTAAATAATCATGAATTATTGGAATGATGGTGAGACAGCCAGCCGTATGTAAATGCTGATAACGACAGAATACAAACTACTGCTAAAATTTATCAGTTCTCGAGTATTTTTTTAAACTAGTAGCCAAGTTAACAAGCCTCAGTGCTGCAGTCAGTATCTACACAGCATAAGTAAGTAGGGCTTGTTTTGCCACCTACAGTATCAGGGGGGCTGCATGTAGTGTTTTTTAAAGTGTTCAGAAATGAACCAATTACTATGGTATCAATTGCACTCAAAGATTATCAAGAGCATTCTATCCTGAAGTTTTTAACAAATTAATTAAAAGATCTGAATCCTCATGAGTCCAAAAATTCTTTATTGCTTAATACCATAATCTTCTTCTTATAAATAAGGAGTCCAGTCATACAAAATAATCCAAAGCCTTTTGCAATGCATAATCCAGTGAAAAGACTCTGGTTTTGGTTCAAAGTTGGCTAAGCTATTTGTAGCAGGTAGGGACAATAGCAGGATTTTAAAGCGGTCAGCTATTTGAAAGATCCTCTGATAGAAATTTGTGAAAGAGAGCAGTAGTTCACTGCCTAGGGAGGACTTTGTGAAAGAAATGTGTTCACATTCGTGCATTTAAGAAGAAGCATCTCTGGAATGAAGGTCTTACAGACTGCATGTCACATGAAATGTGACCCCACGTCCAATTTGCACCTCAATTTACAGAGTTTAAATACAAAATCCCAAATCACCATAACAGCAGCAGCTGAGGATGAAGCACAGATAAGCCAAGGAAGGGTGGACAACTGCCATAAATATTTGTTTATCTGTGTTGCCAAATCACCGCTTTTAAAATAAAGGTGGAAAGTCAAGCAGAGATGTTTAATTGGGTAAATAACTTCACTGCTTCCTTATGCTGCTGAAAGGAAATTCAAAGGATTTCCAGACATTAATCTTTTAATTGATCCAAAGGAAATCTTTGGATGATGAGGAACAGTTACAAAGTGGACCTCAGGGACTGTGTTGTGTAAACTGAAGTGCTAATCCAGGGATTCAAATACGGATATCACATCCTGGCTAACCATCTATTCAACTGGTACGTAAATCCATCCTGCAGCTAGTTACACTGAAGGATATTCAGCATGGCTTTTAATGCACTTGTGTGGACAATGTCTCGACCAAAAGCCTCTATCAGCTATTTACAGGACAATTATGTCTGCTTTCCAGACTTCTTTGTTCTTTTTCTGGTGCTCTTCACTTTCCCCAGCCCCTTTCATAAAAAGGTGCTCAAATGCTGCTATGTAAAATCAATACGTTCATCTGGATGTTTAAAGGGTCGTGGAAGATGTGTCCAGATGCAGCAACACTGGTGTAATCCGTAGTATCAAGGCTGCCGGCTTTTCATTGATCAAATGCATCATGCTCAATAAGACATCCCTACAGCTGGCTGCAGAACTCCCATGAGGTCCTTTATAGTGTTGCTAGGAACATGTAAGTAGGGTATCATCTCATAATTTGCCAGAAAGTAACAGTGTGTACAATGTTCCTTGTCTACCAAGGAACAAATTGCTTTTCTTATTCTTTGGACCCTCAGTTACTTTTAACTTTAACTGGCTGAACGTTCTTCAATGATTTTCAGACTGATTAATATTAAAAGCTTTTGAACTGGACACTGCTTGCAGATAAACCTTAGAAATACCTATGAAAAAGCTTCACAATTTCTTTTTTTTTCAGTTAGGGTTTGTGCCAATGATGTGAAAAAGTCCTGAGTCAACAAGAAGTGATAATCTAATTTTCCTCACAAATAAATTCATCCTAGGTTTATAACAAGCAACATTTAATGTCATAGAATAAATTAATAACAGTTGTCTCAGAAGAACTAAATGATACTTCCTCTATTCTGTTTGGGTTTGGTTGTGGGGTGTTTTTCAATCTTTTCACTTGATTTGTCAATGATTCAATATTGTAAAATACTTTTGCCTTCTGATTAGGAGGGAAGCCTACAGGAACTTTTATTCTCTAGAGAACAGTGCAAATAAAATTAAATTCAGGAAAAAAAATAACCATTTAGTTTACTCCCTGAGCTGTTTGTACCTCGTCTAAAGAATATTTAAGGGAGTGCATTAAAAAGAAGTTCAGAAGTATGCAGTTCTAGGGTTTGTCATGCATTGTGTTCCCAGGTGCACAAACTTCAGATAGGTGAAAACTTCACAGATCCGTTAGCTTCACCCCTCTCCCTTCTCCTGCCCCTGCCATGTGTCACCCTGTGCCAGGCATCACACTGAGCACAGGCAGTGAAGCGGCGGGTCCTTTTGGCCAGCTCTCAGGGGACAGAGAACATTGCTTTTATGGGTGAGTTCCTCTCCTTCCTGCAGACACACCTCAACGGGCTTTACATGAGGAGAGGGAATGAGAGCTGTGGGAGAAGCAGACCGGGTTGGGGATTCAGCCCTGTACTGGGGAACACTGGGCCAAGTCTTGCCTCCTCCTCCCCACATTGCTCGGTGACCTCCACTGCCCCCACTGTCCTGACACCAGCTGGGGGGCTTGGAGGGCAGCATGGCAGTGACTATTTTTGCTCACAAATAAATGCATCCTAGGTTTTTAACATGCCAAAATTTTAAGGTGACTTAGCGGCGGGTGAGGGAAAACCCAACTGTTGAGGGGGACTGTGAACAATCAGAGTCTTGCTGCACACCCACGTAGGGATACAGCGGTGTAACACATGCATAAAATAACCGTCTAAATCAGCCCAGCTAGTGCGACAACAAACAAAAAGTTGTTGCACTGTGTTTTTCTCCAAAGCTTTGCCCTAAACTCTTAAGGTACCCACCCAGACTCCAACAGCACGTTTTGTGGCCAGACTTTTTGTACTTGGCTGGCGACGGCTGGGCTCCTAAATCCATACTACGGCAGCTAGCTGGGAACAGACAGAGCACTAATAAACCTCACTGAAGTCATCACCTTTGAAAATCATGCCCCCTTAATTTCTGTGCCGAAAATGGACTTAAAAGTCTTCATTTAAGAGCCTAAGGTTGAAAATATTGTCTAAAGGTTTTACATTAACCATAGATTAAACAGAACTCTCAGCCAGCAATGAAATAAAGTCATTCCCTGCCCTGACCAATGTTGCTTTTTCCCCCTTAAAAAAGACCTGATTCATAGTTTTGCACGTGACCTGAGCAGTTCATGTGTTTTCAGAGCCCAGGCTTGTTTTCCTCACTCACCTTTCACAGCTGCCTTGAAGCTGTGCAGTCAAGGGATCACCCAGGGCTTACACACTCGGTGGCAAAGAGGCAAGTAGAATACAGCAAATTTTTTTTTAATCCTCCTGCCTTGTCATCAGTGTAGCAGCTTTTTCAGATCCTCAATTGTCTGCATTCCTGTGGAAGGCACACCACAATGAGAAACCACTTTCTTTCTTTACCCCAGTCCAAACAAACTCGGCCTAGCTGTGCATTTTGTCTCTCTTCAACCAATGTTAATGCACATTGCTGCCTTCTCAGATCTTTGTTTCACTTATCATTTCCTCTGTGCTTGCACCCCAGAAATGTGAACTTCTAATCTACATCTTGCTTTAATTCTATTCCACTTACTTCTTAACACATGTGATCCTAATTCAGTGCCCTTATTTTTGGAACTTTCTAACTTTCCCATGTAACTCATTTAGATGTCATTCATCATTTTCTGACTCTTTTTATAGTTCCCTCTTTGTAACCTTTTCCCATTAAGAGGAAAACACAAGCAAAATAAAAAAAAAGACTATGATTCCAATGAAAAAAAGCCAATCATTTGTTTTCTAGTAGGTCTTCATGTGAGGCGGTCAACAGAAAAATGTCTATTGTAAGTGATGGAAGCATAACACAGCATTCACCAAGTGAAGTGGCATGTTTGCCGTGGAGTTGTCTAATTTTAATCTTTTCTTCAGTCTGGGAGGGCAAACAGAAATCTGTATGTGAAAATGAGAATAGAAAGCACCTTTTCCTTTAAAGACTTGTGCTGGAATGAACGTTAAATGCCAGTTCCCGTCTCCTGAAAGCAAGTTTCCAGCCGGCAGCCAGCCATCTCAGAGAGCTGCACGCCTCGTAGCAGCAGCAGCGAAACGAGGGAAGTTCCCTGCAGCTCAAAACAAAATAACAAAACCTCTATCTGTACCGGCTTATGTTAAAGTGATGTTGTTGAGAACAGCCTGTGCCACCTTTAGCTCTCAGGGTGACATGCCTTTCCCACGCGCTGCAGAAAACAATACAGACAATGAAGCGGCAATACCAGACTGCGAACAAAAAGACCCAGCAGAGCTTGGGGAAGTGAGTGACTGAAATTTTCAGAAGTGCCCAAGGATTGTTTTGTCAGGAAAACTCATATTGTGCGTGGAGACACACGAAAGAACTGACTAAAGATGAAGCTGATACTGGTTTTCTCTATTTCCTCTTGGCACCTGTGTGGAGCAAACATCATTCCTGTGGCAGATAGACTTATCCTAAGGGTAGCAATAAATTAGGCCTCCAGCACAGTGACGGGTACAGGACATCCCCAAGGCAAAGAACTGCTGCAAAGCAGTCCCTCCGTGGACACGTCCCCTACTGCTCATAAGTGATGACCCCTGTACCCTGACCGCCCCAGCCCACTGTCACAGCCCAGTGGTGTCCCAGCAGGAGGCTGGTGCTGCGGGAGCTGCAGAGCCGTCTTGGCATGGCGCTCGGGCAGCGGGGAGATGGGGCAAGCACCCGTGTGGAAACAGCTGCCTGGAAAATGATCTCCGAAGCGAGCGGCATGATGAAACAGAGCTGTGCTTCCCCTCTCACATGCATTTTTTCCAGTCCTGCGGATTCATCAGCGTTGTGTTGGAAAGCCTCTTGGTAGTCGCTGGAGGTGGTAATATGCTGATGTGCCTCCATGCCAAATATGCTGGGAGAATTCCTACTGTGAAAAAAATGAGCTAAGGAGAGGACAAAGGAGCACACGTATGTATTCCTAATAAGAATATAAGCCCCACAAGTCTGTGGGCTGATACATTTGAGTCATATTGATTTGACAAGTTCCTGCTGGCAGTAAGAATGAAAGAGAAGTCGGTGAAGTGGCATGTGCATGTGCTTACAAAACATTTTTTTAACCATGTCTGATGGCCTCAGGCTTCTCTTCTGAGGGTGGCTATTTTTTAGCTCAAAATGTGTCCAAAAAGTTTGGTGGGGGGATCAACTTAATAGCTTCACAACTTGCAACTGTGCTTAACAACTCTCAATGTATTCAGCAGTTTCCCTCATGGACAGGAGATCCTCAGACTTCTTGTTGGGTGGGTCACTTGGACTGTGAAGAGGCTCCTGTCCTGGGGCAGGGCTGTTTCGAAGACTCATTTAGGTGTTTTCACTCACATGTGTTGTGCTCTGCTGAACTGAAACTTAACTCAGTTTCTTAACAAAACTTACAGTCTTGATCCAAAGTTCAGGTATTTATAGTTACCAAACCATTTACCTGACTCAGGCAATACAGTTGTTTCATTTTACAGATACTGAAGGCTAAACTTTGAAAAAAAAGCTGTACTTTCATGATCAGCTTAAACTGACATAAATGAGCCCGGTGGCTGATAGCAGCAATCCCATTTTGCTCCAAGTGCTGGTGGTATTTCTGGCAGCTCATTCACGGCTCTGCTTTTCTAGGGTAAGGAGTCCGAGTCTAAAGCCTATTCAGGACATAGGCTTGGCTTCAGTGATGCTGAGAACTACATTTTGACTTCACAAAATGTCAGACACAAAAGCAGATGTGGGGGAGGACAAGATGAAACCTTCTCTGGGATTTGGATTCAGTTCAGAATCCACTTCGGATGGCAACTGATACATAACTTCATTTATCCAGACCTGGGTCTCCATGCAACTAAGGCACAAGGCAATATGCCTTTGTATATTTATCTCCATTTATCCTTTTGAAAAATTTTTTAACGTTCACCACTGATGTAATTCATGTTCAGAATCCTTTGTGACGACATACATCATCACTGACACAGCCAAATGTGATTTCCCATACTTAGGTTTAAAGCTCAAGTATAGATCCCCTCTCTGACCTCAGAAGTGGTACATAGAGTCACGCAAAATTTAGAAAATCCTGTCATGGATGGTTTTGTTAATTTTCATCTAAGCACCTCAAAGAAGCCATCAGCCGTGAGCATATAAATACTTTGCAAGCCTAAGGAAGGAAAAGTGAGGAGTGCCATCTTTCTGATGTCTTTGCAAAAGCCTCACCTGCGGTTCCAGATGAGGCTACACCAATACCACTGGTTTAACAGACACTGAACATTTTGCAAGTGTTTAGCCTTTTTAGGTCAGATTCTAGATCTCTCTTGAGCTTGCTGTGAAAGAACTAGAAAGCTCCACAACTTGCACAGAAAGTGTTAAGCAGCTAAGTGTTGTTTACTCTGCTAAACAAAAGTGTTATTTGCTCCGAGAAACAAGCTTTCCATAGGGAAGTCTCTGGTAATGCATACACTTGCTAGAAGTCATGGAAGGTGGATACCAAAAGCAAGTCACTGGAAATGACAAGTAGGCGTTAATCACTCTTGTTAGCATACTGAGCATATCTACTAACTTTTACAACATAACAACAGAAAAAGCAGAAATCAAGGAACACTGGATGAAACCAGTGTATAAACATTACATTTATAGGGCACTTTTTTCTGAAACACTTGTTGCATTAGAGATTTATAGGCCAGAAGCAGCCTGCTTTACAAGCTTCTACACGTGGCCCCCCTGTAGACTGTCTGTTCCCTCAGACCATCTCCCTCCACTGCTGGATTTTCAGGTGATCCAGAGCTATCACCCACCTTCTAGATCGTTGTTCTGTTGCCAGCCCTGTGGGCACATCTTAAGTCAGCAGGATGTGGCCAGTGAGGGTCCATTGACTGCTGTCAGCTGTGAGGGGCTGGTGTTGACTGCTCTCAGGCTGTCGTGCTGCACCAGGGTTGAGATTTGCATCTGGATGGGGCAGGCCACCAGGTTCAAGCGGGTTGAGACTGTTTTCCCTTTCCTGCTGTTCTGTCTTTAGCGCTTTGTGACTGGCATGTAGGAGTTGCCTGCTCTATTGTTCAACCTCTTCTCCCCATTTGGTAAGTACAGCTCGTTTTTATTGTTGGCAATATTACTATTCATCATGTTAAAGGATGCTGAATGGTAAGTTAAAATATGTATGTGTAGGCAACGTGCAACTACGTGGAATGCAGAGTCCATAAATGTTTCTGGATTGGCCCTGCAGATGATCCTACCTCAGGCAGCTGGAAACAGCTGCCCTGCAAAGAGGACATTATCTGACAGTGCTTCCTAACTGGTTAGTGGATGGTGTTACATCAAAGTGGATTAGGGAGGAACAAATCTAAGGTTTGCTGATAGGAGTGGAGATCAGAGACAGCAGTAAAAATGGAATGGACCTAGAGAGATTGGACATCAACCTCTGAAACACCGAGCAACAGGCTGACCAGGCACACTGTGTAAGAATTAGCAGGCCTTAGAATTACAGGCCAGGAAGTGGAGAAACCCTATTTTTTCCAAGGCGATTAAGATAAGATAAGGTATTAAGATAAGACCTTGTAATATTTGGTGTTTCTTTAAAAGAAAACAAGTACATGATGTCGCTTTGCAGCTAATAAGGGTTATGAGACGTACGTGTATCCCAGATAAAACACCACTGCAGAAAATGGTCTGCCCCTGCGTCTGGATTCCTGGTATTAATTTATTGTTGGGTAAAGGACACCTCCAAAAGCACACCACTTCCTAATGCCAAATTAAGGCCTTAATTCAACACTGACTCAAGGAAATGTGACACCTGCTGAAACAAAAAGACTATATAACGTGCATTCATAAAGATTTCCCATCCCAGCTCGAATCATGCCCTAGGCTGCCAGGCTTTGAGATCATAGCCCACCTCACTATGGGGCACAGACAAAGCTATTGCAAAGCTTAATGCTGCTGCACACAACGAATGAATCGCACATTCTGGTCATTTGAGTGGGCTGAATAAGGTTTGTTACGTCAAGATATGGATCTCATTCTTCTGAACAAAGCAAAACATTTAATGAAAAACTGACGTTTTCTTAATATAAATGAGTAAGCACAGTAATTTGCACTTATATAACTCCTTTCATCTTCTCCAAAGCTCAGAGCTTCTTAAGAGTGAAAGGTGATTTTTTTCTTTACTTACATTTTAAAGGAAAAATTGAAACACTTGTAAATGACTTGCACAGAGTTGAGTCAGAACTCAGGTCAGTCTCCTACTGTCATTGTCATATGTTACTGCATCCTCCTCACTACCTATAAACTGCTAATAGTTTATTGTTTGTTTTTTGTTGTTTGCATACAGAGAATAAGTTTATGGCAGTTGCAGAATGAATTGTTACTTCATTATATAGATTTATCCTGCATGCTTTGGAATGTAAAAATAATTTCTGTACTACCCAGTATAGTTAATTTATAAATACTTAGGCCCAGCTTCATCAGAACTAGTAGAGGATGAACAAAGAACATCGTAGCACATATTTTTGTCTTGGCATCAGCACCGGCTTACGTAGCTCTCACTTTGTTCTCTTGTGCAATTTTTTCATGGCACTCCATTTTAAAATCTGGTTCACTGCACAAAGAGTTGTTGATACACAATGGAAAGAGT
>NW_010269528.1:30705-33755 GCF_000690775.1 Eurypyga helias
GGGAGTGGCAATGGGTAGTGAGAACTGCTCTGGCCAGCTTTGCTACTGAAAAAAAGCCCCTGAACATATGACCGGATTCACTGTGTCCTGGACTTACTGAATATAAAATAAGTATGTGTTTTAAATGCTGACCCTGGATTACTTGAAGGTGCAATAAAAGCATACAAAGTCTTTGTCTTCAGGTCACTAGTTCAAATCACAAGTAAAAGATCTGAGGTCCATTTCTTAGCAGAAGAGTGCTAATAGCACCGATTTTCACTCTTTTCAGTGCTCTTATTAAAGTGGCAACAGCAAAGGGAATGCATTACCCGCTCTGCCCTAGAGGTGGGTCAAGGATGAGCATATTGGCAGGATGCTGTTAACTGCTGTGTCCCTGTTGAATAACTAGGAAATTAATCCCTTGTGTAGTGAACACTGCAAATTCGCACAGGCAGATGGAGGGAAAGAATGCAACGTGTCTATAGATTCGCACTGCCTAAATCATAAGCCACTCAAAATTTGTATTGTACAAGCATAAAGCTGATGCAACCCAGTGTGATGCCAGCTCCTGACTGATCGACAAGAATATTCAGTAAAGCCATCGCAAGTGTCCGGTTTTTAATTGGCACATAAAGTTTTATGAAACCGGATCATTGCATGAACAGTAACAGCGTGTAAAAACTGCAACAAACACACCAACAGCTTAATAGTAATTCTGACAGAACATATTTCATAAGAACCTGTTTACCACTGATATCCTTCATGAACTTATATTGGAAATAAAGGCTATTAAATTGCAGTCAACCCATGAAATTATTACTACAAACATTCATTATTTTATGAAGCAGCCTATTGACGTTCCTTAGCCTGCAGAAAGAATTATGAACTCTTCTTATGCTAGTACACTGTAGCTTGGCTTTAGATTATAAATTCATCACTGTGTTCATAAGCTCTCGCCAGTGTTTCATTGCTTATGTGTAAAATGTGTACACATTCACCAGTCTTGCTAGAATCACAACTAGATAGAAATGATTATGTTAAAATGCCAGGGCTTGGCATTCGTTCATGTGCAAAAATGAAGCTGTAGTTCTGCTGAAGACGAATTATAGGGCTGCATAAAGCAAGGCATACTTTTTTTCACTGTGTTAACAAATAAAGTGAAACTTAGTGCACGAATAAGTGTACCATACTGGTAAGTCATTCTAGTTTTACTCATGGGTCGCCATTACTGCCTGTGAGCTCAGCTACCCCAAAGGACTGAATACTGAAGCCTTGTCTACAGACGCTCATGTAGCTCCGCTGACAGAGCCTCTCATGTAGCCCCAGTAGGAGAGGCTTGCTGTTGGCCAAATTTCTCTGGAAGGTCCTGGAATTATATAAAGACCTTTTCTTTTGGAACAACATCCCACAGTAGTGGCTTTGCTGGCATCAGATGCCACAAACCAGAAGATGTCTGTTTCCACATTGGCTTGAGGGTATCAGCAGAACTTTCTGAATGTAGACCTTGCCGGACCTAAAGTACTGTAGGAGACATGCATGTGGGGTGTGAACCAAATAATGGAGACGATTTAGTTCACTCATGTTCTCTTTGGCTTGTTTTTAGTTTTTTCTAGTCAGTGGATTTTCCATTGTTTCCCTCGGCTATGTATTTCACAACTGCACTTGGATGAAGGACCAGGAAGTCATTCCTGTTTGTTTAGCTTCATTTTTACTTCCTATTATTTGAAGCTTCCCTTCAGCAGTCCTTTGGTCTCCTTGAAGTTTCAACCTGTGCACACTTGAAGGGCTCTTCAAGGTGATGTTAGGCTTTCCAAAGTTCTCACAGTCATCAGTAAATAAGGTGGCTCTAAATACTCAAAAGTGGAAAGACAGAAAAAGCCCAAAAGATCAAAAATATTCACACTGGCTCTGGGGATCACCTTGAGGAGATCTGCAGAAGGAAACAAACAGTAATAGAGGTTCTGCCAGCACAGACATTTTCTTTTCATGTTCCCCTGGGGAAAGAAACCCTCTTCCTAGAGCTTGTGAGTAATCCCACAAACAGTTCTTATCTTTATTCCCTTTAGAGAAAAGTATCATGCTTTGTCATACACCTCATCACTGAGTGGCAGGAGATGGTGCTGACCACTGTGTTAGGCATTTTCCTGTTCAACAACTTGCTTGGTTATGCTTTTCACTGCGCAAAATTTCAAATGAAGTCTACCTGGAAGAGTTGGTTTAGTGGAGTATTCTCTTTGCCATCTCTTGCTGCAAATGTATCATTGGTGACTTACAGTAGTAAAATACTTTTCTCATCTTGAGTTTTGTGAGCTACCATATGTACTCATGAAGATAATAAGACAACACTTTATTCCAAGAATGGTGGAGACTTCTTTGATGTGAACTGATAAATCAGTCCTGATAACAGAGAGCTGCAGTCCAAATGGAGATATTCAATTGCATGAGATTTTCACTTGTCAGTGCATTCTGACAGACCCATTTAACATGTCAGTGTCTTTTAAAAATGGAATTGGACATTGCTGACAGCATAAATGACTTTTTTTTTTTTTCTTATTTGTGTTGCTTACTTGGTCTATGTAAGTCTTGTAAATTTGGGGAGCTCTTCTGCTAATTTAGGAAGGATGTTTGTATGTCATTTGCTTTTCGCAGTGATAATCTGGGACATTAAATAATGGTGGTTAACCTGCCTTGGAGATTTCTACATGGCATATATTCAGACAAGGAACACTATGCAAAATGTGCATAGATGAAAACTTGAAGCCGGTTGAGGGTGGAGTTGAATAATGTTCCTCCTCATTCAGACTAATTCCAACAGAAGTCTGAAAAGAGGGGCCTGTAAACTCTCGTCTCTCACACTTGGACCCTATGCAGTACAAGAAAGTGAGTGCAGATTTCTCCACTGCAACAAGAGAAAGCAGACCAGCAGCACTGATCGTGGCAGCTGCCAAAGAGCCATGCTTTTGGATTCCTCTCCTTGAGCTCATCACTGCCCACCTGCATTATCAACAGAGGGTAATAGTCAGAGGGCTTTATCAGACAAAGAAGTCTCTCCTGGTGATGTCTCTAATTTG
>NW_010269529.1:0-12227 GCF_000690775.1 Eurypyga helias
AACAATGAAAAATTATTTATATATAAATATTTTTATACAGTGTAGATTTTGAATCCAGGAACTGATTAAAGTGTGACTAATTTCTTCATCTGTATTAGTCGTATCACTCTGCATCCAACAACATATTTATCCTTGTGATGCTAGAGCAGAGGAATCCTATTTGTTATTTTTTCTTTTTCTTTTTTCTTTGGTATAAAACATAGATCGACTAAATATAATAGTAATATTTTTAGACTTTATATCATTTTTTTATACTTGGGTAGTTAAGGCTTTTTAATGTAAAACAGTACACCAAAAAAAAAGGTTTTTGCTAAAGCAGAACAGGCCCATAGATAATAGTGAAATTTTGCAATATAGAAAACACTTTTGTCCTCATTTTGTTTCCATAACTGCATTTTTTTCTTTCTAAGATTTAAAAAGAAACATTACAATGTCATTATAAAGACCCCTTCATATTTTCTAGCCTGAAGAGAGGTAGTACTCACTGGAAAACTGACAAGAAAAGCCTCAAGTGTATAAAAGAATTTTTCAATATTTCTTCACTCACTCAAATTCTGGGATTTCTGAATCAAAATTTTAGAGAATTGTGCTTATGTTTCTTTCTCTCACCTTGAAACTTTCCTTTCTGTTTTTTGATCAGATTATCCTTCTTCCTTTAATTTAGTAATACCACCTGATAGCAGGAATACTGTGAGAATTCATATGTTAATGTCTGAAAATTTCCTTTATTTCTTTGAGTGAATTATAAATGTGAATAAAAAAGCTGTTTAGTTATTTGATTTTGGTGAGACGGTCACAGCAGTGGATCACACTGCAGTTATATCATGGAGATTACAAAAATGCAGCCTGCAGAAATGTACTTTACAAGCAGCTATGACTGTATTTCAGCACAGACCACAGAAAACTTATTGCCAAGTGTGGCAACAGATCTTGCACAGGAATCTGACTGATAGGTTTACCAACTACTGCAACATGAGAAATGCAAAAACTAAGGAAAGTGAACTGCTAAGCATACATGGTTGTTAATGCAAAATACAGGAAATTTTAAGGTGTGATGTAGAGACAATGGCAGAGTTTTCTTGCAAAACTGCAGTTCTCTGAACTGTCAGACACTCTGACTTCAGCAGACAACACAGCATATAATTTGGACCTTACACAAGTAAATTAAAAACACATTGCCTTTGTTTTCCACTGTCTCTTTTGTTTTCCCCTCATTAGTTTTGCTTCCATTTTCAATCTGATGGAAATGACTTTAATCACAGGAGGCCATATCCTCAGCTGTACCAGATTTGTACGGAAGATAATGAGTTTGGAAAAGTGGCTTTAATTTCTTTCAGCTCCCCACTCCCCCACCCAGAATGAGTCAGGGTGTGAGCAGTTAAATTAGTGTCAGGGTTTGGTATCTACACACTGGCAACAAATCTGGGCCCCGTGTCCTTGGCATGATCCTGGGGAAAAATGCTCTGCTACAGGTCATGTTACGGGGCATGACACGACACCCACTGTTGGAAGATCTCAGCCCAACTGTGTATGAAATGAATGTGCGTGGTTGCTCAACTGCAGAGCCTTCACTAGGTTTGTATGTTGGTGGGTCTCACCTGCTGGACTTTTGGCCATCTATTGTACACTTTTGTGAGCGAAAGCACTTTTGCCAGTGCCAAAGAACAAGTTTCCAGCTAGGACGAATCATGAAGATATGGAAAAGCAATTTATGTAGTATGTCATTGCATGGAGCGATTATGTACAATATTAATATGTGTTAAAAATACTAGATACTGTACCAAATTAACACATCCATTTGTTCAGAAGAATGCTCCTTGACAATATTGTTACTTTAAAAAAGAAAAATCAAAGCTCTTCCAAATAAGTATTTCTCTACCTTTTTTCTTTTTTTTTTTTTTCCAACCAATATTTTATCATACTGCTAGGGCTTAATGGAAGATAATTTGTAACCAGAAGGAAATTTCGAATGGAAAACTGTTTTGTTTGTTAACCTTTTTTTTTTTTATCTTTGCTTTTTTATGTGCAAAAAATAATGGTCAGTATGAAAGAGAGAAGGAAAAAGACACAGTGTCCTCTTTTCAGGACAGAGGGATTAGTGCTTCATAAGTGGTTTTGTGGAGTATTTTTAACCATGTTTTTGGTGTGGCTCTATGGCTGTTTTTTCCCTTAGAATGTACAAAAATATGTAATGCTTAGGAAAGCACACACCCAAATACTCCATTTGGGATGCCTTTCAACCTCTGCTTGCCCTTTTGAATAGAGGAATGACCAGGTATTTATGAGAGTTTCCAACATTGTCCTTTGTCAGGCAGCACAGTGGGGCACCCTATCTCCCCCGAATCAAAGACAGGCGTCTCTCTCCTCAGGAACTTCTGGCTCCCTTCTCCTGCTCCATCCCTTATTCTCCCTCATTGCATCTTTCCACACATCTTTAGCATGTCCTCCCTCTTTACAGAGAAAGGCAACCTTAATCTACCTCTAATCTATTTTTGGGTTCAGAAATACTCTTTGGTTCAGTTTTCCCCAAGGTAAGGAGTGAGATGTAGGGGATGACTTCCACGAAATCACTTGAGAATCTGGCTTTGGACCTTGCCATGGTCATTTTACATATATATATGATTCAGGAACACTAGTTTGAAAGCCAGCACCATGAAAAGAAGCTTCACAAAAATAAAAATAATTATATATGAAAATGTAATGAGAGTACAGAAAAGAAACAAAAAGAAAATAGGAAGCTAGAGAAACTGTATAATAGCTTATTATATATATTTTTAAAAAAGAAAAAAAAAACCTACACTGTTCAGAGTGGATTTTTTTCTTCCCCTCTCTTTCTCTGAAAAGCATATCTGCAGGTTTTTCCAGACACTGCACATCTTTGTGGCGAAATAGCTTCTGATTCCAGCTGTTCTTAAACCAGGATATTGGTGCGCTTTGCTTGTAGAAATAATGCCCAATCCAGTCAGTTCCAACTAGATGCCTACAACTTGCAAGACCTAAAAATTATTGGACCAGTATGTGAATGCTCTCACTGAAAACAGGCTTTCCAAGGCAAAATGCAGTGTATATTTAAGAGCAAGAAGAGTGAATAGCAAGAAAAATTTTTCTACACAACACATAACCCTTATGTTGCATAAAGAAAAGAGAGGTCTAGCTTGCTCCTATGGCTGTACCCACCCCTGTAATCTGAGTCTCTCAGACTACTGTCCAACAGTTGATTTTTCTTCATACACTTCAAAGTTCTTTGTTCCAGCATCCCTGTCTGTAGGTCCCTCAAGGATACAAGTTCCAAATCTACCCCTGTGAAGTCAGCCACACATTAACACTCCATGGGATGAGCAATAAACTGAAAAGGAATGACATCTGAATTTCCTCATTAGAACTGAGTGAATGAAGCTATGCTTAAGTTATTGCTCAATTTCCAGTCCACCAGTGGGCTAGTCTGCTCCTTTTGGAACTCATCTCTGGTCAGCATTAAGGAAACAATACAAAACCAAAAAGATTAAATATATAGTAGGTGTAAACATAGCAAATATTTTAAATTCATTGCAAGATGTAAACCTAGAATGAATTGGGGTATCTATTGGCTAATTTTCTGTGCTGTCTCAGATCTGTGACTCTTAGTTTAAGATAACATCATCTTTTTCTTCTAGTCTAACTTTTAAAAAAAAAAAAAGCAATAGATACTTTCCAGTCAGCTAGTTAACTGAACATTAGAATCTTCACATAATCTCATCTGATAGATTGAAAGCTTGTACTTGCAAAATTGTGGAATTAACTGTCATCCACCAAGGATAACGGAAATTTTTAGGATCACTTCATACTCTAAGTTTATCTGCATAAGGAGAGCCTAATTTTGGCATGAATTGCTTGTATGACTTAGTTTAAACCTTCTCACAAAAACATAAACTAAAATGCTCAAAAGCAACTTTTTTACCAAAATAAGAGTCTAAGCATGGGTTTATGTCATTTTAACTGTTATTTGCTTAAATTCTTAAGTAAGAGAGATTTCCTGTACAGACAAGACTTTTGTGCAAAAATTCAAATTTAAACCTTCAGTCTAATCTCATAAGGCCTTTGTCTTTAAGCCTTGTCTTTCTTCTTCAACAAAATTTAGTTAGTCAAGTTATTCTTCCAAGTCTTTTGTCTTATATAGAGTCTTGGAGTTATTAGTACAGCATGTGTTGACTGGTTAGCTCTTTTGTCAACTCAGTAATACAGGGAAGCAGCCAGCATTAAAGTTGTTCAGTGATTTTTCTAAAAGAAAAGGACAAAAAAATAAAAATTACGAAAAAAAAGAGTCAGCAAAGTGCCTACCTTAAGGTCTTTGATCTTAGACTGAAATAGCAAAGCAGAAGACAGGCTTGATATGGTGGTTACAAAATGGCTTTTGTGGACTAAGATTTCAAAACATGTAAATTACATCTGCCCAGGGTTTGGGTGGGTTTTTTTTTTTTTCCACATGATATCTGGGCCCGAAATGAGGATCACTCTCTAGGATGGGCACAAAATCTCTTAAATGGTATATGTAGAGTCTTAGTTTTGCAAATACATTCCATATGTGTTCAAGTATCTTCTTTGGGAATCATTCACACCATGATTCACAATGCCATCTACTCCAGAATTGGCTGTTCACGTTCATCATGTAAATTGAGACAGTGGTTCTAAATGAGGATAAATGGGACCTACCCATAGCCAGTAAATATCATCCCATCTCAAGATTCTTTTTTGCATTAATGGAAAATGCACAAATTTCTATTCTTATGTGGGAACACTTCACTTTTCAGCAGATGGCACTATATAGTACATCCTACTGTGCTTTGCACTTTGCTTAAAATACCCTTTTGCCAACTTGACTTGGAAAACATGTTAAGTGTGACACAGAAAATCTTTGGATGATCTGCAAAAACAGGAAACATTCTGACCGTGTTGAGGAAGAATAGCACGAGGTTCCCATCTCACCAGAGGCAGGAAATTCCAATCCACGAGAAGTATTTATTCTGCCACAAAAATATACTTTATGAATTTTTAGTGCTCTGACTCTTTGCAGAAGCTCTTGCTGTTTGGCTAGAGTTGGACACTAGTAGGCAAGAATCACTTTTCTAATGACCCACATGCTTTCTTGAAAAAGTTTACTCTTTTTTGTTTTCTAAGGAGATATTGCCACTTACAACCAGTATTGGTGACTGGAATTTTGGACACTAGCAAACATCCACCTAGAAGAAGACTGTAGCTGGTCAAACAGCATTTCCCAAGCAGCATCTAGATCTTGAGATCCTGATCTCACACGCTTATATTTAAACAGTCAATGAAAAACTTTCCCAACATGTACAAAATTACTCAGAATAGCAGCTGTGTAATAAGGAAGGTTAATTCCAGTAAGGGGACTTTGGATGCTAGTCAGTGTGGGGAACTTGGCACAAGTTGGTAGAAAAGCTCTAATTTATTCAGACACTTTGGGGCCATGAAGCAGCCTCCAATCTGAGGAGAGCAATGCCAGAAGAGAAACAATACTTCTGAGTCACACCCTGTCTTCTTCTTGGTTTTCTTCTAGAAAGTGTGTGGATGACTTGGAGGTCCTCAATTGTTTCTCAGGTCACCACACTAAGCCTTGCCCTTAGTAGCTAAAACTAACCATGAATCTAGATATTAAAAGAATAAACTTTAGTAATGGATTTGGAGGGTGGGGGGTGTTTGGGTCTTTTATGGTTCAGAGGGAACTGGAATGATAAAAAAGTGTTCAGAATTCTGGTTGTAAGTAAAAGATTGTCAAAACAGGTTTTGTTTAACCTCCATCTGCTAAAATAGCACCGATTTTATTTGTTGTTTTCTCTTCATTTCCCCCTCACTCTCTTACTATTAAGAAACTGATGTTAACAAACACACTTGTCGCAGCTTTTGCCATTTCTTAAATCCCAGGACCTCTTGGCTGAATAGCTGCAAACAGATTTGAAAAGTAATAGCACCATAATTTTGCCAGAAGTTATAGCTCCTATCGTGACTCTGAACCTGTGAAATTTTTGAAAGGGAAAGAATGTGTGCTGGCAATAATACTTGATATGTGTTTCAAGAGCAGAGTTTAAACCAGCCCCCCATGGGCTGCAAGCAGAGATCACAAAAAGGACGGTCTCCGTAAGCAAAACACTGTCATCCCTCCCATACCCTCCTCCCTGTGTGAACATGCAGAAGTGGATTTCAAAATTAGATTCTGCATAAGTAACTTCCAGAGCTCTCATCTAATCTGCAGGCTCATACACTTCACAACAGCTTAGGGTCTGGCCTCTACTTTTATGCGTGTTTTTTTTTTTTTTCAATGACTTCTGCCTTCATGAAAGCGTGAAAAAATATATATACATATACATTTTACATATATATATATACACACACAGCATACACACACACACATATATATAAAGAATCCTTCTCCCTCTTTATATCCACAGTACACACAATTGTACACCAGAGCAGGTGTTACAGTATTATTTTGATAGTAAATGTAGCACATACAAATGTCATTATTCAATTTGGTATTTCTGGAGGAACAGGATGCACATTTCCCAGGGATAGGCAAAAAGTGCTGGATGAACACAGGAAAAGTTTCAGCTGTTCTTCAGTAACTGAGTTTTCATTTCTCAAAGAGTAAAACTGAAGTGACAGGGATCTAGCAGTATCCCTTGTTATTCTATATATAAAAGCCATAAGTTTATCATGTCTTTTCTTTTTATTCTTCCTGGAGGAAAGACGCAGGTGGGATTCATTCTGTTCCTGTAACACCAGTGAGATCTGCACGTGCACTGTCATCATCCCACCTCCAGGATGCCTGGGGCCAGGGCTCTTCAGAGCAAAGGTTCTCCAGCCTGGACAACAAACCATGCAAGATTCACCGCAGATGTTGGCCAGCAAGAGACTCCCAGAAATAAGGAGCATTCAAATCTCAGGCTATGCAAATACAAAAAGGGATACCCAAGTACTTACTGCTGCAACATGGACTGAAATTATCAGAGTATAAAAATGGAAGAATTCTGATTCAATTTTTATCAATCCCAATACAAATTGATGGACAAATTAATATTTTTACCGCTGTATGGTGAGTAAAGCAGAATGATGTAGAATGGATGTTGTAGACAAGGTAATTCATCGGTAATCTGCTCTCTTTTAGCCCAGTTCGGCATTGTTGAAGTACCAGTCTCCAAAGTGGTACTGATGTTACAGGTAATTTAAACAAAAAAGGCTGTTCTTCAAAGGCATTGTAGTTATACTGTGAACGACATGTACTTTTGCACTGTCTGTCAGTGCTCTGTGCAGCAGCAGGTACAGTGTGTGCTATGGCATTTAGAAATGAGTGACTTTTCTTGGATTCCTATCCCTAAACACGCCAATTTTATCAATTATATATGACTGGGACAGATCTATGAGTGATTAAACACCTTCTTGTATAAACACAGTGAAAGTAATTTTAATGCTGCACAAAGGTGTTTCTGCAAAATACATAAGCCTTCGCATAAAGATATACACGTTGGGATTGTTTGTGACCTACTTACATGTGTAGTTGCTTGATTTTGCAATCGCACCAGTTTCCCCCGTTTTATAATACAGTGAATGAGCATAATTTTAAGGCAAATCTTTGTATTCATATTTGAAAACATAATCTAAAATACCAGTGTGTGAGCTCCATATCAAAATGCACATCTGCAAGCATTAAAATAAATGCAACAGTGCTCACAAAATACTGATTTATTGTCATCATTAATAGTTAAAATTCCCTTTCACTTTCTCATGAACCTCTGTTCGTGTATAAGTAATATAAGATACTTAATTTAAAGAAACAAAATCTATAATTGTTGACCAATATAATTAGATTTTTCCTGATCCTGTTTTTTTGGTTTGGGTTTTTTTTTAAATAATCAGTTTTTACATATTTTCTAAAAGTAACTTTACATTTTAACTAGACATGGGTTTAATCCTCGGGAAGACTCCATGTGGTGTATGCTACCAAGCTGTGCTCTATTGAATTTCTGTGAGCATGGCAACTTCCATAGAGAGATTTATCTGACAGCCTTGTAAAAATATGCTGAGCTCTTGTTGACTGGACTTTTTTCAAATAGCCATAGGGACATTCTCTACTGTTTTTAGAGCAGCTACAGTTAAAGAGAGGATAAGAAATTAAATTAGTTTCATATTAGATAAGCCATGTATTGTCAAATAAGACAAGTTTTATTAAATGTTAGAAAACAGCTGATAAAAAGCTTATGATATAACTTTTTTTTTTTTTTTAATGCCACTGAAGTCACTACAGCAATCCTTCATTTCATTTTTAGTAACTATGTGATAGGACCATGTCACTTGCAGAACCCACAGGGAGACGACCGGCTCGTCTGTAATGCAGTGCCAGACTGTAGCAATATTGCATTTAATTGGGAGATTTTTTTCTCTAGCTTTCTGGATTTTAATGATGGACCTCCCTATAGAAAACAGATTTGCATTGTTCATTAACCCTTCAAGCAGGCACCTCGCAGGCTGATAGATACAGCATGGGACACCTCAAAACTAAATCCTGAAATGTGGAAGCGGTGAGGAGTAATCAAGGCATACCCTGGAGCACTCACATCGCGAAATAAATTAATTTTCAGTAGGTCTCCAAATTTTACTTTTAATCAAGATAAACAGGAAATATATCTGATTATTTAATTCAGTTCTCAACAAAACGGGACAAACGGACAAACGGGAAGCCAAAGGTTACTCAGAGTAAATGTATACTACAGACACAGTGAAAGTAAGGTAAATTAGACTGCAGAGGAACAGTATTACTGCAATTAGACTTTGAGTATTACCCCAAGCTAGTCTGCCAATTTGAGAATCTCTAGATTATGCTGCAGACACTTCTAACTGTAATGTGGACATGTCCCTAGAGCTACAGTGTATTAATGTGTTCCTCTGCACAGCAATGGACTTCACAGTCTCTCTCCAAGTCATTTAGGCTATAACTAGAGGTTATTTATTCAGATTAGTTACCAATGACCTTAATTTAACCCTTATTTTAAATATATTTACCATTAAACATCAACATTTCAAATAACTAATAATTCCAATGCAACTGTAAAAAGAACGCAGGCAGACAAGCTCTGAAGCTCTTTTACTATCACTGTCTATTGCATCAAAGAAAAAAACATGCAAATAAAGACCAAGATTGGTCTGCCACAAAGGATAGCAAGCACTAAAGGAATTGTTTCTAATCACTGATGAAAATGGCTTGTTTCCTGTCTCAGTTTCATTTTCCATGTGTAACTTTCCTAATAATTGTTTTGCCTCATGACTTAATTTCTACAGGCACAGATTCTTTTACTGAAGGATTATAAATGAACCATGTGCAGAAAGCACTAGCTTTCTGTATTTAAATCACTTAGCAGCCAGCAATGATAAAGTATTAAATTTTCCATTTTAAACAGCTGTATTTCCAGACTTCATGGCTATAAGGAGACCCTTCCAAACCCAAGTAAAAACTGAAAAAAAGAAATTACATTCCCTATCAACAATTATGTAGAGAACCTGAATTCCTGTCTATGAATAAGCTCTTAACTCTGAAGTTTAATGATGAATATTTAAATGTCAAGATTAACAATTTTAGCTGAAATATTCAACTATGTTCTTCTTCACTGATGCTGAATTTAATAGCAGCTGAAAATTCAATTAGTGACTGCTGTATCTAGACCAATTGATGAAAGTAATTATATGGTTTGTTTACTTATGACAAGAGGAAACTGGGATTGGTGATTGAGGAGGTCCTGTCTACTTCTGTGTTCCGTAATATCAACAAATGTGTATGTTTATACAGTGACTGTAATGTATTGAGACACCAGTAATATAGGATGGTGTTTTTAACATGTATATGATACGTGCAAGACGAGAGAATGTGGTTGTTGACAAAGTGAGAAAATAATGTCCACAAAGATTATGTTTCCTCTGCATACTCCTATGCAGCCACCGAAAGATGATAGTGTAGCTCTACGCTGGGGCTGAATACATCAGTCATCTCAGTTTTAAATCCCAAACTTTCTTACCTCTTTTTGGTCAGCAGAAGTCTCAACTTTCTCCCACTCTGCTGTGACATTTCTGAATCTTCACCCCTAGCAGCTCCTATTTAGTAGCCTCACAAGTATCGTTTGCATGTTTCTTTCACTCATTGCCACTTTTCAGTTAATGAAGATCTTAGAAAGCTTAATTCATTTGAATTTGCTACCGAATTTACAGCTAGCGTGACTCAGAAAGCTGTGGGCATTGCTGAACTATTTAAATCCCACATACAGTGAAGTACACAGTGGCTTGGTTACCAGAAAGCAATCTGATATTAACTCCTATATGGCTTAATTTCGTGTTTAGCAATCTTGCTGTCAATACACAGAAAACCCCCAGCCTGTCATCACATTGCTTGGTGTGTGTCCACATACCAGGAGCTCCAAAATGGTGGTCAACATGCAGCTATGACATTAGATGGCCTGGCAGGAAATATTTCTGTTAATGTTGATACGCTGGTGGCTCTTGGCAACAGGAATACCTGACAGGGGGACAACAACAACAACAACAACAACAACAAAGGAAAAATAATAAAGAGATGTCATTTCTCTTTTCTTCCAGTGTATTACAAAATAGTCTGAAGGGACTGCTGAAGCTCTGGTAGAAGAGCGGACCCTAACATAATTCTGAATCTTGCAGTGTCCAGGCAAGGCATAGGTTTTATTCTGTTCACACTGTCCTTTAGGGTTCGAGGATTGATCCGTGGAAGCAGCTGGCCCATGTAAGCCAAGCAAAAGCAAGATAAAAGAGAATTTTATACTGAAGCCAGCAGATGATGTTACCTATGTTTTAATGTGATATATCATTATACACTTTTTAAATGCATCTATCTCTATTTACATCACTATAGCACCAGTATACCTGGAAGTTCTAAAGAAATATGAGGTATGCTAATAAAAAAAAAAAAAAAATAGTGTTAATATACAATATATAAGTGATTTCCTTACAACCTCTCCTTCACAGTTTTTAAATTTTCTCCTGAAGGGTTGGTTTTTTTTCCCTGTTTTTATTTTTGGCACATTTTCACATTGAGAATATTTAAATAATTCAAGGAAAAAAGATCTAAATGTCTTAATGAAATTAGCTCTGTTAAATTCAAACCAATACTAAAAAAAAGACACCACCAACTGGGAAGACATCAGGCCTGGAGAATTTGAACAGATACACTTCAGTGAAATCCATGACTAAAAAGATGTCTGTTCTTAGCAATTCCCCACCCCACCCCCCAGCCTTTTTTTAGATTCAATCATTCAAAACAAATTTTGCATATTTTTCATGTGTATTTCAGTGCCTCCCATAGACAGAAATAGATAATGGATGAAACTACCGTCTGATGAATATTGTCCATAGATTATCGCAAGGAACCAACTTGAATTAAAATTATGTTTGTACCAGAGGACTTTTTCACTTCAGAGAGTGGTATGTATGATAAAAAGAATCTGTGTATTTAATGCTGAAATTCAGAGAGGAGAAAGCTCAAACTAAAGTGTTGAAAGTTCATTGGTCTTGAATTGCTTGTGCTGTGTAAGAACAGAAGTCATGTGGGTTCTGCCCAAAATTGCCCTGTCCTCACTGCTTTCTCCATTTGAAAGCACTGCAATTAGTACATCTATGAAGATCTATTTCTCTCCTTAGTAATTTCACTACCTTCATCTACAGCCCGACAGGTAAGGTGTGATACTCGTGGTCTTTAACTCTCGACCAGGCTAAATTTGTCTCAGTTTTCAGTGACGCTGTTTTTGCTGCTGCGTGCTGAGTGGTTATTGAATTGGAAATCCACTCCTTTTCACTAGGATTGTTCATACAACCCTACAGCCTTGGTTGTTAATCTGGGTTGCAGACCCTCCTCAAGGGAACATGTTGATCCTTCCTGATTCCCTTTGAGTGGAAGCAAGATGGGAAGGTCAAGCTTGAGGTTTGTGGGTGGGCAAGGGTGCAGAAAAGCAGATCAGGGGAGCTCTTGATCAAGGCTGAGATGCAGAATGTCTCCTCGCACAACCTTCAGCAAACCATCCTTTGAAAGGCAAGGGTCAGCGTGGGAAGGCAGGGAGGAGAACCCCTCAGGGTGGGAAGCAGAGGACAGCCCAGGGACAGTAGACAGTCTCCTTCCAAACAGCATGACAGAGATGCTTCCTACTTGTCGTGGTTTAACTCCG
>NW_010269530.1:0-5366 GCF_000690775.1 Eurypyga helias
GACCATCTGGCTGGAGCCCGAAGTCATTTTCTCAGGGCCGCGCCACGGTGAGACGAGGAGCCCGGCCAGCGGCGCCGCGAGAACCTCCCACGCTCCGTGGCCTGCGAATCCTCACGCCTGTCTGTTCCCTTTCATTGCAGCCTTCGAATTCCCACAGATCAATTACAAGAAATACGGTGGGAAACCGTACACGTACACCTACGGGCTGGGGCTGAACCACTTTGTCCCGGACAGGGTAACTATTGACGAGGGGCTGAGGCCCATCTTTTCCAACAGTTTCAGGACAAGAAGGTATTTCTGAGACGTGGGGTTTTTTGCTTTTACCCACTTTTAGCTCTGTAAGCTGAACGTTAAAACGAAGGAGACCTGGGTGTGGCAGGAGCCAGATTCGTACCCGTCGGAGCCGATCTTCGTTTCCCACCCGGATGCCCTAGAGGAAGATGACGGTAGCACTGAGTGTATTTTGGGCCGGGGCAGGGTGACGTGACAAGCGTGTCCGTGGGCCCGAGCTGTCTGCAGGGGCGGTGCCGGGGTGGGCAGGAGCAGAGCCCGCAGGCAGCTCCTGCACAAGCTTCTGAGGGGAGTGTGGGGAAACCGAGACTGAATTCAAACACAGGAGGAGAAAGACCCTCTAGATGATACGGACCTGCATTTTCCCAGCCTAAAAAAATAGGATTTGCAATATAAATATATTGCAATTAAAGAATTCCAGGTGGCAGGACTTTGTAGAACTACACCTCTCTCAAACCAAGTGATTTCTGTTCCTAACCCGTCCTCCTTGTGCCAGAACGGAGGGAATCCAGGCTTTGTCCCTTGAGGACACGGAGCTGTACTCGTGCCAAGCCCCACAGGCATTTCTTCGCACAGCCCCAGCCCTGTACCTACTTGCCAGGGCGAGCGGCAGCACGCTGAGAGGGTGTCCACTTATCCCCCGAATTCCTCACCTCTGGAAAGGATTACAAGGAAGTCTTGGCTCTGCTGAATTTACGAGCCAACTCTCACTTGGTTATAGTGAGAGTTTCATATTTCACAGCCAAAATATTTCCCATATCAGAGTGAAATTTCATATTATCTGTTCCCAGTTCAGGAAAGTGCTTATGCAGGGGCTTAAGTTCCACGGAAATGATAAGGTTTTAAGCTTGTTCTTCAAAGTTTTCCTTAACTGAAGTATCCAACGTGTGTTTTGGGAATATGTTTAAGTCCCTCTCACTTCCTGGGACTTAACCCCCTGAGGAAGCGCCCTCCGAACGCAGAGTTAACGCCGGGCTCCATGCGCACACTCACGTCACCTTCCCCAGGGCCCTGCTTGATGCCAAGGGGCCGTGGCGTGTGGTTGTTCCCGCGTGCCCCCGCGGTGACTGACCCTCAGAGCACACAGGGAACACACCCCCCAGGAGCTGGGACAGCCCACCCACTCCACACAGGGATGCCAGGGTCAAGGACCGGGTATTTTGTCACACTAAACCTCAGAAGCAGCATTGCAAAGTAATTTATACATTTCAAAAGCAATTTATAATGTTGAAAAAATGGACAAATGAGATCTCTGTTCCAGCTGATGTTTCTCATCAGCCCCTGCAATGTTTTCATAGTTCCCGTTCAGGATAAAAACGTTTTTCAGTCTTAAAAAGAAGCCCTGTAGGAGCTACAGTGCCGCAGCCCCCCAGGCTGGCGAGGTGGGGGCGGCAGGAACCCAAAACAGTGCCAGAAGCAAGTAAATAACCCCGGTCTACTTGGGAACCGATGGCCAGGCAGTGACAACGGCTTTCCTGGCGTCCCGTGCGCGAGGGCTGCTCGGCCAGCCCGGGGAGGACGCGGAGCGTGCGCCAGGGCCAGGCTTCCTGTTTTTCTCGCCTTCCAGGGGTTGTGCTGAGCATCGTGATCAGCCCGGGCGTGGGGCCGAAGCCCGCCTACCTCCTGATCCTCAACGCCAAAGACATGAGCGAGGTGGCCAGGGCTGAAGTGGAGGTGAACATTCCCGTGACGTTCCACGGACTCTTCAAAAGAGCCTGACCGCTGCCAGCCAGGCGCCGCGTTGGCTTCCTCCCAGCTCTGAAAAGGTGCAGTCTCCGTTTACAAGCACTCCAATTCCCCCACTAAGATTGAGCCTCTCACTTTTGTCGATGGCTCCTCAGAAAGCTTAACGGGGTGTTCTTCAAACGCACCCTTGGGTAGGATTTTAGGGTGTACGGCGCTGAGAACCGCAGAGTTCAAACAACGCCAGGTTGGGGGCAGGTTTTTGTTTTCAAAGAATGAAACTTTGCAGTTGCAGTAAAGATCACAGGATCATGGAATGGTTTAGGTTGGAAAAGCCCTTTAAGCCCACCCAGTCCAACCGTTACCCCAGCACTGCCCAGCCCACCACTGACCCCTGTCCCTCAGCACCTCGTCCACACGGCTCTGAAACCCCTCCCGGGATGGGGACTCCCCCTCCCTGAGAAACCCATTCCAAAGCCTGACAGCCCTTTCCGGGAAAAAATTGTCCCTGATATCCCATCTAACCTTCCCCTGGCACAGCTTGAGGCCATTTCAGCACATGGAAGGGCATGGCGCAAACTCAGTACCTGCACACGTGGTAACATTAGAGCAGTCCCTGTCTCACACTTTCAGACAAGGTAATTTTTAGCCTATACTGAAATATTACAGGTTGAAATCACTTCCTGGTCACTCAATCAGTATCCTTGGAGCAATCTGCGTGGAGCCTGTCCGTGGCTGCTTTGGAAATCCGGAGTGGCAGGCCCAAGGCGGAGTAGCAGGCAGCACCTTCCCCCTTCCTAAAGCTGGAAACAGCACACGCGAGCTTACGTGCTTTCTCTTCCCCATCTCTTTTGTCCAACTGCAGTTCCTTGAGTTCTGGATTCCATACTAAAACGTCAATATGAAAAAAATCAAGGAAGTGTAACGGCTCGGGATGAATTTGCTTCCTTAGTGTGCTTAATCCTTCCTTTTCGCAAAATAAATGTCCAACTAACGCAGTGCGAGGCTACGGCTCAAAATACAAACGTACTGCTAACAGGCTGAAGTCCAGGACTCTCTCTCTGCAGCGGGTTAACGTTTTTATTAATGGTATCAAAGAGTTAGAAAACCATTTGCATTCAAGGTTCCTCGTGCGCGGTGCTGAGCGAAAGGCTGCTTGTTTGGAGAGGGCTGCGGTTACATCCTGATGACAGGATATTGCCACGGAGACACGAGCCGGGACTGCTGCTGTTCGATGATCTCCAGGCACTGTGCAATTACCTGGTTAAAAACAAGAGACAATTTAAGCAGTGAGCCCCTGAAACAAGCAGTAGTAAAACTTACTAGCTACACATTCAGCAACGCGGCTGTCCGTGCTTTTTGCAAAAGAAGGGACGTTTCAGACAAGCGGCTGTTGGCCCAGCCGCGAGGGGAGAGAGGTGTCGGTGTGGCACACCACGGGGGCAGGGGAGGCGGAAGGGAGGAAGTGCCTCAGGATCCTCACGTCCTGCATCGCGTACAGAGGCCGCTCAACCCTGTTAAAGTCACTCAAGCAGGTCCCAGGCGCACGCCTTGAGATCCAGGGATAAAGGTACTGAAAAGGACACATAAGGAAAATCCCCACCTTTCTCGTATTTTGAGGTAGAATTACACCATCATCCCAGAGCCTGGCAGAGGAGTAGAACGCGCTGCTTTCTTCCTCTAGCCTGGGGAAAACGCAGTATTAAACAAACTTAAAAGCACAACAATGTAATAAAACCCATCAGGCCAGCAGAACAGAACGAGAGAGGAACAAGGCATATACTTCAATCTCAAGTGAACGTGCAGTGCTGCTGTTAAAATTAACCAGAATCCAGCAAACAACGCACAACAGGTCTGGTCACTGCAGCACAGAGCATCCTCCGTGTTCAGATCACGCTCTTCAATACACAGCACAGTATCTTGGTTTTGGATTGTATGGAGTTGGAGTTTTTGGGGTTTTTTTTAAGTAAAATATTTGTGTTTCCCTAAGAAGATCCTCAGAGCAGACACAGAATTACATGGCAATTTAAAATATTTTTCAGTAGGTTCGGGTTCCCTTTATTTCTTGTTGATCTGCAAGATGAACAAAAGTTGTTAATTGAACTAATGAAATCCCAGTGTCACAATAAGGGTTTATATGTAATGTCCTTACTTTTCCTTCAGACGTTTCAGCTCTGACTCATCTCCTGTAGAGTCACTGTCCCCAGCCTGTGGGACCGTGGAGAAATGTCTTGAATCCACAAGAGCAACTCTCGCGTTAGGCCACAAGAACAGGAAGTTTGGGCTGAACGATCTCCCACACTGCAAGAAACAGATGCGCAGTGCAAACCCATGGAAATCAGTCCCAAAAAGCTGTCTGTAGGATGAGACAGTCGAGTTCAGGGCAGAACGTACTGCGGTTTAATTTGCGAAGCGTTACCGACGCAGCTCCTTTCCCACCGCCGCGACAGCTCCTCTGTCAGTACAGACACCCCGGGAGCCACCAGCCCCATCCCCACCGCCCGCAGTACTGCTACTGCACCGTCCCATTTTCCCCCCAGGCGCTCACGTGTTGGATTCCGGGCGAACACAGAGCCCTAGCGCGCGCGTGAGCAGCGCACGCAGCAGCACGGCCGACAGCAAACGGCACCCGCTGAGAAAAAGGCAGGAGCAGCTCCTGCATGGGGACGCTGTGGGGTAACCTGGGGTTCCTTTACGACTGGCTCTAGGTTCTTCGGTGCAGACCACGTTTTCTGCAATCACAGCCTGTCGTGCCTTTCCCACTTCAAAAGCAAAGTAACAGCTCCAGTTAAGTGTCTGTACCAACAGGTGACTCCCTTTTAAAAATGAAGCGCTGGGGAGATCTTGGAAAGGTGTCAGAAGTCTGTTACCAAGCCATCCACGTTCATGCTACCCGTACCATCGCGTAGCTCTCGCTCCCGTAGCAGCCACCAATCACTACGGTTATTTTGGGAACAGCAGTGCAGGCCACAGCAGCCATCATGGAGGCCTGGGCCTTTAATCTGTTGGAGTGAGCCTCTGCCTGAAATGAAAGTAAAGTTTTGTAGATCGTTTAATTCCCTCCACCCCCACCAAAATTGCAATGTATCTCTAAAACGTTTATTTCTCTACCGTTCTGTACGACGATTTCTTCCAAACCAGAGTGCACCATGAACTACTGCAGCCCATTCGCACTCATTTTACAGCGTAAGTCAGCCGAAGAAAGGCAATCCATGTGCAAAACCCTACGACACCCTGGTATCCCACGAAATCGACAGGCTGCACCTCGGGGCAAAAAGCACCAGAAACGCCACGTTCTACAGCTTGTGTGCCAGCGGGACAGTGCCCTTTGAGGTAAGCATAGGGGTCTGCTTAAAATTAGAATCAAGTGAGAATCACAGAATCACTGAGGT
>NW_010269531.1:0-519 GCF_000690775.1 Eurypyga helias
ACGCCGGGCTGCTGCGCTCGGGCATCGTGTGCCTGCCAGGTACCACCGGCACCGCGAGACCCTCGGGGGATGTCGGGAGAGGCCTCGGGGAAACGCGGTGCTGCTGGAGAGCGTTTTCTGGAGGAGGGTTTCAGGGCTTTGCTGGAGGCCAGAACGTCCCCAGGCAGAAAATGTCCTTTCAACTGGGCAAACCCATGCAAACCATGGAAGCAAGCGGTCTGTGCCGAGCAGCTGCCTGTTCCCAGCTGCGCCGAGCCCTCCCACACCATTCCTCATCCATGAAGCCGTTCAGCTCCTAGCTGCCAAACTCTAAACATTTGGCTTCTTCCTTTTCCCAAGAACTGAAAAACAGTGACAAAACCCTTTTTTTTCTTTCTCCATGAAAAACGCTCCCAGCAGCTCTGCCCAGGCATTTCCTGGGCTGGCGTTTGTGCCAAGAGCCTTCGTGGGCTGGCACTGCCCCTCCGGAGAGGCTGGGGGGCTGCCTGGGGTGGTCGCTGCGCAGCAGAGACCTGGGCT
>NW_010269532.1:0-235 GCF_000690775.1 Eurypyga helias
CACAGTGGAACAAAAAGCCTCCGCGCCCCAGCCCGGATGCCTGGGATTCCTTGCGGAGGGGCCCCGGAGCGGTAACGGTCCTGCTCCAGCTCCCGGCCAAGGTGGTAGCGGGGCAGGCAGGGTGGCGGTGCCGGAGTGCTGGCACAACACGGCACAGCATGGCACATCATGGCAATGGCACGGCACATGGCACGGCACGGCCTGGCACGGCACATGGCACGGCGCATCATGGCAC
>NW_010269532.1:991-1260 GCF_000690775.1 Eurypyga helias
CGCGCGGCACAGCATAGCACAGCACATGGCACACGGCACGGCATGGCACATCATGGCACGGCACATGGCACATGGCATGGCACGGCTGCCCTCCCCGTGTTGTTTCAGCCCCAAGCGTGAAACTGGGGCCTCCGGGATGCTCCTGGGGTGCGGGCAGCCGGGGCCGGAGCAGGCCCAGGGCCAGTCCCATCGATCCGGGAGGGCGCGGGGGGACATGGAGGGGACGGTGACTGGGGAGAGGGGCTCCCCCTCCCGCAGCGCGGGGCTGC
>NW_010269533.1:0-284 GCF_000690775.1 Eurypyga helias
GCCGCGGCCGTGCCGGCGCGGAGCGTGTTGGAGCAGGTTCTCCGCAATAAAGGTGAAACTCGCAGAGAGCTTCCCTCAAATGAAAGGCAGCCCCTGGAGCAACCTTTCCCCAGGAATTACCCTGCTGATTAATCTTTCCCGAGGTGACTGGTGATAAGTGAAGCGATTAAGGGACTGACCTGCCAGTGGCATTGGTTTTTTTGGAGGGAGTGGGCAGGGAGGATGCTCTCCTTGCCCCCGCTGCATTCTGGGCTCTTTGCAGACCTGGCACCTCCAAAATCCCT
>NW_010269533.1:311-1139 GCF_000690775.1 Eurypyga helias
GCTCAGGCTGCACTGGGAGAAGGTCTGTGGCCACCCGCCGTGTGGGGTCTGTCCCCACTCGAAGGGGATTCAGGGAGAGGGTGCAGAGCCCGAAGCAGGCTCCGTGCAGACAGAGGCTGGGGGTACTGCTGCTCTCAGCTGCGTTTGGTGGTCCCTGCATGTACTGAGGGCTAAGGCGTGTGAAAAGCAGATTTATTTTTGCCTACGTTTCATATTCTTCACGCTCCACGGCGGGAGACAAAGGATCAGCTCTTCAATGGAGTCCTAAGAATAAACCTTAAACCTCATCAAATCCAATCCGGCAATAAAAATTGCCCGAACAAAGGGCCAGGGACTAAGGGTGGTGGTGGGGGCCTTTTCGCCACGATAACAAGTTTTCACAAGACTGTTTATCCACACAATTTGGAACGACACTTAAAATCTCTAATCCCAATAGGCATGAAAGTGCTTGTCCCGAGTAAGCAGGTGGATTGTCCCGGAGCGGCCGAGTTGCCAATGATGCTCGGTGGCCGCCGCGGAGCCTGTGGGGGTCACGGGGAATGTGCTGAGACGGGGCAGCTGCAGCCTGAATGCTTCTCTTCAACCTCAAAGCCTCGTCTCCTCTCCCCCCACCCACCCCTCTCCATCCCACCCCCTATTCAGGCTGGTTTTAAAAGGCAGCAAAATGGTTACAAGGTTTAAAGCAGAGGCGAGCAAAATGCTCCACAATGGGGAGGACAAAGGAGGGCTGCGGGCCGGTCCGTAATCCAGCGCCCATGGCAATGCAGCCTGGACCCCGTGGCTGCGAGGATTAAACCCACTGCCAAGGGGAGGGCTTAGCGGCAGGGG
>NW_010269533.1:1227-1945 GCF_000690775.1 Eurypyga helias
CCTCGATGCATGGGGTGGAAGCAGTGAGGCAAAGTCGGGGGGGCTGCTGGCCCCTTTCCTGGGGGAAGCAATGCCATTTCTTGGACTGGTGTGGACCCCATGGAAGCTGGAGGTGGGATGTTGGGAACCAACCGAGGATGCAAAACCACTGATGCAGTTGGGCTCAGCAGAGATGCTGAGGATGGAGCAAGAGCCACCTTGTCCCCAGCAGCCTCTCCAGCCATGGGGAATAATTGCAACAGACTTGGGAACCGCAAAGCAGGATCCGGCCCTCACCATGTCCTGCAGCCAAGCTCTCACACCCAGGGGTTTCCCTGGACCACCCTGAGCTGCTGCTGTTTATTACTGCCCATCTGTGGGCACCCACAGGTCTGTCGATGTCACACGTGAGAAAGGAAAAGCAAAAAGACGTGAAGGATCTGAAAAGAACTTGCACACAGCCGCAGTGAGGGGTGACAGAAGTGAGCAAGGGCCGGCAGACAGCGTGGCCATGGGTTTGAGTCCTTGTGCTCCGGAGAGACCTTTTAGCACCATGGGATGGGCAGTGGGTGCCCTTCAGATGGGACTGATGCATCTGACGGTTTAATAAATGCTTGTTGCTGGTCAGAGTGGGTCACAGCCCCCATTGACACTCAACCAGCCTGGTTCCTTGTCAAAGAATCATAGAATGGTTTAGGTCTGAAGGGACCTTAAAACTCATACAGTCCCCATCCATGGG
>NW_010269533.1:2177-7198 GCF_000690775.1 Eurypyga helias
GGCCCCCCCCCCCCAGGCACTGGAAGGTGCTATAAGTCTCCCTGGAGCCTTTTCCAGGGAAGAACACAAGACATCTCTATTCCCCAAAGAAATCCTTCCTTCATGGCTGTTACCTCTGAGCTCCCGACTCAGCACTGCTGCGGGAGATGCTGCCAACTGCCCCAACACAAGGCTGCAGCGAGGGGGGATTTGGGATGAGCCACAACCTCCCTGAGACTGACAGTCCTGCAACTGCCGGGACCAGTGCCCGGGTTGCTCACACATCTTTCCCAAAATCCCGCAGCCTCATGGCATCCAGCATGCTCTCGGCGCCTGGTGCACGCTGCCCACTCTCATTTTAAGAAAAGCTCTTTTCCCTGGGCCTGACATTCACCCCAGCGGCTGGGAAGGCGGACGCCTCTCCCCACAGCATCAGGCTTCTCTGTTTAAAGTTGGTCTTGAAATTAAGGTGATTATTTTCACAGTCTCCGCTTCTGCTTTGCTGCTCCCGCGTTATCGGCTGGAGCAAGGCGCCGTGCCCACCCGGCACACAGCAGGCGCGGGGGCTGCTAATCCCTTTAGCACCCCATAACTATCACTGAGACAGCAATGCGGCTTGGGATGAAAACAAACTGACATCCCTTTTGCACATGGAAGCGAGGAGAGAAGCATCTGAGGGTCCTCGATGGCAAGCGAGGAGGCTTGGACCCCGCGGAGTGTTGGGGAACACGTTACAGTCGCAGGCGACACGTCCCACCAGCTCCGGATGGATGAGCATTAGCGCAACACCACCGAGCCGTGTCTGCGGGTGACAACCCTGGCACTCCTAACTGGCACCTCTGCCCGAGCCCTGCGCCCCGCGCCCGCTGCAAACCAGCCGTGGTCAGGGCACATCTTGTCCGCCACGGAAAGCACCGCTGGACCGATGTCTCAGGTGTCTGAGGGCGGCTGGGAATGAAATTAAGGGATGTGCTGCATCCCACTGCCCTGGGCTCGGCTGTGCGCAGTCGCCCATCCCGGGATGCTCCGAGGCTCCTGCTTGCTGCAAAGAGGCATTTAATTACTGTCAGCACCCGAGCCCCACAGCATGCAAACTGCTCCCTCCTCTCCCCAAAGACAGGCTGGGGGCAGGCGAGGGCTTTGGGCCATTTCAGACAAAATTTGTGACCCAAAGGGAAGGGCAGAGATCCTGGGAGCAATCCGTGATCCCTGGGGTCAGGGCAACACACCTTGTTTTTAACTGGCAGGTACCAGGGCGCTTGGGCAGCGACTCAACGCTGGCACAAACCGCCCGAGGTATTTTGGGTGAGGAAAAAAGCTCAGGTTGAAAAGCTCTTCTATGCAACTGTGAACACTGGAACCGTGTTTTGACACAGTCTGAGCCAGGCCACCCTCTCCTTCCCTAAAAAAATCCACGTTTAAAACAACCTCTATGAAACCAAAGCAAAAGCAATACTGTATTTGGCCAAATTGTACATTTTTTCCTTCCCAAATTCATGGCAAGATGAAAGCGATTGAATAAAGTTGAAAAAAGAAAAAAGACAGTGAGGTTGTGCTTTAAATTAGCATTAATTTACAAAGCCCAGACAGACCCGCTAAGCAAATTGTGCCCATTAATATATTAACAACAGATTTTCCCCTACTGCTCCTTTGGGTCCAGAGTGTAAACAGGGGTTGGTGATTAAAGCTTATTTTTTCCTTCCAAGAGCCCCAGTGACCGGGCTGGATGCGGCGCAGCGTGCCCAGAGCTGCCTGCTTTGGGAGGGTGTCAGGGTGACCTCAATAAAGTAGGTGACCACGGCACCTCTAATCCCCTCTTTTAATTGATTACTCTCACCCAGCCCCCGAGGCCATGAGAATGGGGGACCCACCCTCTATAGATTAGCACCCTTTAGTTTACAGATCAGCCACTTTTTCAGTCCTTTGCCCTGCAGCAATGCATGAAAATAACACTAATCTCATTAAGGACAGAAGGGAGCCCTTCAAAGTTTATTAATAATGGGAACAGACAGGGAGAGAGCCAGGCTCTGGGTCAGATTTCAAAGCCAGGGAAGTGGCAAGAACTTTCCGAGGGTCTGGTTTTGCCAGGGAAGAGGGGTTTTTTGCCACATTTCAAGCCAGGTCTGCAGGCTGCAGAAGCTGACGGTGGGCAGCGTGGGGATGGTTGGGGGAGCACTGAGGCTTGCCCAGCACCTGAGACGCCCCCAGATGTGGCTGAGCAGGGAAGGGCAATGCTCCAGCTCTCTGCTCTTGGGCAGGTGGGTTTGGCTGCTCGGGGGCTGCTCTGAGCTGTTTCTTGCAACCCCCAGCTGAAGAGTTTCTTAAACAACTACAAGACCTGGAAAAAAAATGACAAATGAGACCTTAAGCTTTAAAAGCCAAAAGGAAAAGGCCCACATTAAAGAAGAGGTTCAGGTTTTCAAGGCTGAAGCAGCATCATGGCCCTAGTTTTAGTGCTTTACTCCCTTTTAGGCAGGGCTGCAGGGGTCTGCTCAGCTTCTGGCTGTATCCACCAGCAAAGCAGGCAGCACACAGCCCCCCAGCCCAGCCCCCCCAACCTGAGAGGAGGCTGCAGGCTTGGCATGCATCTGCTGGACAGGAAAACAAAGCTTTTGGACCCCAGGACAGACCCCTGGGCTTCCCCCTCCACTTACTTTTCCATCAGCGGGAATGGGACAAACACCCTGTGAGAAGATGCTCTGTAGGGTCTGCACCCTTAACCCATTCCCCACCCAGTAAGCACAGAGCACAAGGAGCAGCCCACCTTGCAGACACCCCAGGCTGTGGAGGCAGCTACCAAGCCCCCCTTCCAAGGAAGAAGTCTCCAGCTCAGTGCAAAAGCCACTGCTCCTGCTGTGCCTCCAATTTATGCTCCTTCCCCTCCCTCTGCCCAATTATCACCCTGTTAAACTGCACATCTGCGGGGAGGAGACCTTCATCCTCAGGCTTCTGCGTGGTGGGTTTTAGCCCAGCCTCATACTGCCAGTGTTAATGGGAGCAGTAGGATCAGCCCCCCCTGGGGAGGCCCAGCTCCTGCTCTGTAGAGGGGTGGGCTTTGGGAGGGGCACCTCCATCTGCCCAGGCCTTTGCCAGGGCGAGGTATTAATTAGCAGATCGGAACCCCAAGAACCGGAGTGGTGTGGTCCCTGAGAACTGATGCTGTGCCACCCCATGGGGCTGTGCCGGGGGGTTCAGGACTGAGGGTGAAACCCTGGAGTGAGGCAAAGGCTGCCCATGGCTGTGGTCTGAGGGAGGAATGGCTCCTGGGGGCTTCCAGGGGCTGCTGGCACCCAGCTCCAGGCTTGCTATGAGCAGCTTGCTTCCCCTTCCTTTGCTGTGGGATGGGAGACAAACACCTTTGTCAAGAGCTCTCAGATCCTGGGATTTGGAGGTCTATAAAAGTGATGAGCAGGCAGTTAGTACTCCAGCGGAAGCGGTTTATGAGATATCACCCAATTTCTTCCAAACTGCCCGAATCCCCACAACAAAGGCCATGCATTTTTAAAGCATATTCCACACCGCGTTCCCAGGCTGAGGTACACTTCAAGGGACGAGCTGTGATTTACTACCTGAGATGAGGGAACGAACGCTTTTGCTCCAGCTGAGCCACGTGCCTGTGCAGAAGTGGGACCTTGGTTCTTGCCAGACCCAAAATTCATGGCTGGGATTTCCCCAGCACCCACAGGGGTTGGGACCCCAATGGGTCCCTGCGGATGCTGTAAATCCCAGGGGAACCCTGGTGGAGGCACCTCATGTGCGAGACGGCTTAACGCAGTGGGAGGATTTCCCCGAGTTCCTGACACACGTGGGGCTGGAGCGTCCCGGGGCTGGAGCATCCCGTGCCTGGCTGCCGGTGCTTGGAGCTGCATGGACCATGTGGCGGGAGCTGCCCCAAATCCACAGGGCTAAATCCACCCAGGCACTAACCCCTCACCCCAAACCAGGGCTGGCGTTCAGGCTGGGTGTTTGGGGTGTGACACCAAGGGCTCGAGGGGGCTTGGAGGGAGGATGAGACAGAGCGAGAGAGGAGGGAGGGTCCCAGGCTGCGATCCCTCCAGGCCTAACCTAATCACCATCGCTCTGCATTATTACCCTGCCTAACGCGGCATGCTTTTAAATAAAATATGCAAAGATTTCTCAAATTATTTCCCCGGGGCAAGTGCGTTTTCTATCTTCGCTCGTGCATGTTAATCTGAAAAATGCAAATTCCGCACACACCCCCATCTGTTGGGGCTCGGCCATTTATTAACTTTTTTTTTTTTGAATGCAAAATGTTTCTTTCTTTTATATATATATGAAAAAGCAATGAGTTTTGTTATCTCTGCCCGTATTTTATTTCATTTAGAGAAAACAGGTTTTAATGGATAAAATAATAATAATAATAAAATGGCCCTGAGGTGGCAAGGATTACGACTCACTCAACACCGGAGTTTTAATCAGAGATTGGCGTTGGGGAGGATTACGGCTACGAGAAGGCTGGGCCTGTTTTAAGGAGAAATGCTAATGTTCAGGGGACAAGATTTAGTTACTTATTTATCCAGGATGACTCCGATATTTGGGGCTGAGCTGACAGCACATCCTGAGAGGCTGGCAGCCTCCCCTTGGCTGCCAGGTCTTTGGTGGCACATCCCTGGGATGTGGGGCTGTCCCCATCCCCATTGCCTGCCCAGAGGGGTGACGGTCCCCAGGGGCAGTGATGCTGCTGAGAGCCAGAGCAGCGCCCGCATCTCCGTCGTTAGGGCTCCCTTGCAAAATCATTAAAAACATCCAGAAAAAAGCAACCCCGAACAAAAAATTTAAAAAGGGTGGGGGGAAGAAGGGCCCCAGCACAGCATTTTCCCTGACAAGAACCCGATCTGACAGAGCTTGGCGTATGGAATGTAATTGGCAGCCTCTGCCCAGGAGAGAGCCGTGGACAAACTTGCTCCAAGGTGAAAAGGCGCCCTGTCCCCGTGCCCCCGGGTTGCGGTGTGGGCGAGCTGGGGACCGGCACGGCTGCCTTGGGGAACAGCAGCCTTCACCTGGGTAATGAGACAAAAAGC
>NW_010269533.1:7278-7874 GCF_000690775.1 Eurypyga helias
AGCTACGAAGAAACCCAGATAGCCCTGACTGCAGCGGGCGCTCGGTGCGGCACGGGAGGATGGGCTCGGGGGGAACCTGAGGTGCCAGCACCCAGCCGGGGGGAACAGGAACACCAGGGCGATGCTGGCTTTGCCTTTTTTTTTTTATTTTGGAGTACTCCTACCCCGCTCCCACAGTCCCACGGAGCTGCAACCCCAGTGATGTGCAAATGGGAAGAAAGGTGGTGGTGGTCCTCGTGGGAAGGGTGGGCGAGGGCGGGTGAGGTCTGCGCTGGCCACCTTTAAACCAGCCACGTCCGGCAGTGTCTGTGCAGCACAGACATTTGAAAAGAGCATTGGATAAACCTCACGGCCAACTGCTTGGACACGGCACTGATCAGGGAAAGTTTATGGATGGAAAATGGTTACCAAGGGAACAGAACAGGAAAGGTGCTTCCCAGAGCTGCTGGGGAAGAAAGTCCGTCTTTTGGTAAACTGCAAAGAAACTCCAGAGCTGAAGGTCTCCCAGGCTTCCCCATGCACCTGCCAGAGTGACCAAGTGACGGAGCAAAGGGAGTCTAGTGGGTGGGGTGGGATGGGGTGACCCAGAGGGGCTC
>NW_010269533.1:7953-9040 GCF_000690775.1 Eurypyga helias
CAAAGCCCCTCTGTTTATTAACATGTTCAGCGCGCAGATTTATTCTGGAGGCAGACACTTATTGCTTGCCTTCGAAGAGGGCCTGGCGCAGGGTGATGGATGAGCAGACAGTCTGCCTCCTCTCGCCTCTCCAGCCCTTCCTCTGCCGCGGGCCCTGCAGCACCCTGGTCCTTAGCACACGGAGCAGCATCCGCTCCCCACGGGGAGCCGGGGGTCTGGGACCCACAGCACCAATCCAGCCTGACCCCTGCGATGGGCGTCAGGGTGCCCGGGTCCTCATGGCGTTGGAGGAAAGCAGCTGCCTGGCCCTTTAAAACCTTCTTTTTTTTTTCCATTCTTGTTAAAAGATGTCTGGGAGGGGAGCTGCCAATCTGAAAAATGATCCTTTCTTTTTTCCATTTTCTTCTTTCTCTCCTTCTAGCTTGTGCTCATCTGTTCAGGTGAACCGCAGGCACATTCATTAAATCTCTGTCTTTGACACCTCAGCTGCTTCGGAGCCCTGGGCTGCTCTTTCTCTTCCCTTTCTGTGCTGGTTTTTTCCTCTTTCCCCATCTCCAAGCCCGCCTGATCAGCACACTAAAGCAGCAAGAGCGAGCCGCAGAATAGTTAACTAAGCATAACTTTAACTGCGAGTTGCTGAGTGGCCGGTTTTGCGGAGGGCGCTGGGTGCAGCCGCCGTCCCTGCCTGGGGATGGAGAGCATCCGGGCACCGGAGGTGCCCCCACCGGCACCAGGGCGGCAAGGAGGGGAGTCAAGGACACGGGCTGCACCCAGCCAGCACCCCGGGGCTGCAGCTGGTAGCCAAGGTCTTGGCTCGCTCCACTTCCCTCCATCCCACTAAATCCTGTTACTCCCTGCAGGAGCTCCTTCCCTCCTCCCCCAGCCCCCTTAGGCTCCCCAAATCCATTCGGGGCTCACCGGAGCCCCCTCTGTCCACCCTCCTTCCCCTCACGCACCCACCCTCACCCCTTGTGTAAATCCCATCCTGCCGGGAAGGCACCGGAACGGCTCAGCCGGCCGCAGATTTGCCGCTTGGCCAAGAGGGAGAGAGCTCATCTCCAGCAGCACGGCTGCTGCTGGATCGGCT
>NW_010269533.1:9058-14252 GCF_000690775.1 Eurypyga helias
GCTGGAGCGGGGAGATAACCTGCCCGCCTGCTGCCAGGAATGATTTGTCCTCAGCTGGGCTGGCCATCAGCCGGGGTCCCCACCAGCTGCTCGCAGCCCTGGAAAGCCCCGGCTTCGAGCAGCGGAATGCTGAGGGGGTGAGCTGCTCCGGCCATGGCCTTTGCACGTGGGACAAGGGGTGACCATGGGCTCAGCGCAGGGAACAGGAGCTGGAATCATCCCCTTTGGAGCGGCAGAGCCCCAGTGAAGAGGGCAGGGCAGCTGGGGCTGGACCCAGACATCCCGGGAAAGTACATGTCCAAAGTCCAGCTCTCCCTGGGGTGCAGCACCCAGGGCAGAGCGGGAAGGTGGGTCCAAGGTGGAGGTGTGTGTCCCACCGGGAAGGGGCCCAGGCCAGCACGGTGGGCCAAACAGTGAGCGCAGCTCCAGGAGGCTCAGCGGGGCTGGGACCCATAAGGCTGTGAATTCCTGCAGAGTTTTGTTAGCGGGATCGGCGCGCAGCCTGGTGCCCTGCTCTGGATTAATTATCCGCTGACACGATTTTGCTTCTTTCCCTTTGTGTTATTTTAATTAACAGAGATCTCCTCCAAGCAAGCCAGCTGTCATGTAAATTGTAAAACTGTCAGCATGTACAGGAACTTAACAGGGATTTTAAGAAAGCCTTGCACAAAGGGATGTGCTACTTTCCCTTTTTGTTTTTTCCTTTCTTTTCTATATAAAAATCTGGCACATTTGTAAAGTTGAAAAAAAGTGTGAACCCAGGGTGGGACTACGGATGGAGCAAGCCCAGCTTTTATTGCCGATGCATTTCTTGAGGCAGAGGTGAAGGCAGAGGTACTGCCCAAGTGCTTCCGACCAGGATCATTTCCTTGTGGCCGCAAGTCCCTGCAGCCCGGCCGTTCCTCCCAGCTCCCTTCCCCTTCATCCCAGAAGACTGCAACTGGGATGGGACCTACCGCAGGAAGGGCTCAGCGTTAAATTAGGGAAAAGGAAACATCGATGGCTTTGCTATAGTGAATCTGTTCTGTGTCCACTGCGGATTCAACCTCATCCACCTTCGTCTTCATCTTGCTGTGACCGCGTGTGCTGATGGCTGCTGGGCTGGCACCGGCTCTCCGGTCTCTGCTTCTGCACCCAGTTGTGTCTAGGCTTGAGATTTTTAACTATGAGCTGAAATCAGCGAGTTCTTCCTAAGATCGGGCTCTGCAAACAAGCAAAACCGTCTTAATGGGCCCCATATGTCTTTGGTTAAAGGCCGTTTCAGCAAGAGCAGCAGATGCAGAACCGAACGCGTGTAGACGGAGGTAGGGTGGGAGTTCATGCGAGGATACTCCACGGACATCTCATCTCCCCCGGACGCGCAGAAGCCTGTGGTAACCCCGCAGCGACCAATTAATAAATGTTTAGGCGAAGTCGATGAAGGTTAGCAAGGCCCCGGCTCAACGGGAGGCTCAGGGAGGACAGCGAAAAGCAAGGATGCTCCGGAGCAGTGGATGCTCCATCAGATGTGTGGAGCATGGGAGCCAAGGGAGAGCCGTGCCGGGGAAGCTGGGGGTTCTGCCCCATGGTGAGACCTCATGTGGGGCAGCGCGGGTGCTCCCAAAACCCGCTCCTTGCAGAGAAACCCCTCCGGCACCCCCAGGCTAGGAGAAAGCCTGCAGTTTTCTCCCTGTCTGGTTTTAGGGGCACATCAACAGCTCGGGGAAGGGCCCGGCTTTTCTGCAGTGTGGTCTGTGCACGTCCCTTGTCCCTGTGGGTTACGGACCTGGGTTAGGTTTGGATGAGGACTGAGCTTCTTAATTCTACTTCCTCCCTTCCTCATCAGAAATTATTTCCACTGTCCTTTCAGAACGAAACAAGATTTCAACCCATATTTTGGTGAAGAAGGAGGGATTTTCTTTCCCAAAGGCAGCCAGGGATAAAAGCCTCCAGACAGCTGAGAAAGCCACAGCATTAAAGCCCAAATGCTGAGCTTAGGCGGCGAGCACAGCCGGGCTGCGAGGGTCCAGCGTGACGCTGGCGGTTTCACGACGAGGCCAGTGTCCCAGGGGCTTGGATATGCCTCTCACATATGGAGGTTCCCTCCTCAGCCCTGTTTGCCATGCCAGGCATGCTGCCTTGTCCACTGAAACAAATGACCTTGAGCAGAGCTGCGGGTCAATAAAATAATTTGCTAACTGATCCATCTTCTGTGGCAAACAGATGAATCAACTTTGGCTCCCTGGGCTGTTTTATGTACGGATGGGAGAGCCGCAAAGTTAAAATAATGTGTGCGTACACATCCATCTCCATGCCATAAAAGGATGGCTCCAAGTGAATACATTTGTGTCTTTCAAGATGGAAAAAAAAGCGTCTCTGCATCTTGATGCTTGACTTTCTGAGGTGGGTGCTCTTCCCCAGGGTGACGGGGCTTGGGCTGCCCTGCCCTGGGCAGCGCGTCGTGCCCCCTCGTCCCTGCTTTCAGCCCTTCCAGCAGCTCTGCTTCCCTGGCCCGTCCCCTGATGGCCTTTCCTGGGGGTTTGGCTTGTGTGCAGCCCCCACCCTTGCCACCGCCTCGATCCCCCAGGAGAAACGGACTGAAGGCTCCGGTTCCCTGAGTCAGGCTAAAGTTTCAGTCCCGGGAAGGTGACTTACAGCCGGGAGCTGGAGCAACAGGGGGGGCAGACTCTGCTTTTACCTGTCTCCCGTGCAGCAAAGCACTAAAAGCAATTAAGAAATGGCCATTTCTACCATGGCAACACATCCTCCAGTAGCAATTGGCAGGGGGTGGAAAGGAGCTGGAGCCAGCAGGAGAAAGCAAACCAGCCAGCGCTCCCAGGACCGCGGGCTCGTGTGTGTGCCCGGACTGCGTCTGTGAGAGCACGGCAAACTGGGGCACTCGGAGGTACGGGAGCAGAAAGCCCCGGAGGCAGCCTGTGCTCAGTGAGCCCCTCATGACGGCGAGGTGATTAATGCCCTTCTGCTCCCGTGCGTTGCTGCTCCGTTCCCGTGCTCCCCTCGCTCAGCCCTGCTGCTGCGGCAGGTCCCACACCGGTGGGCACCAGGCAATTGGTTTTGCAGGGGACAGTGCTCGGTATCCCTGGTGCCAAAAGCAGGGATGGAGCTGGCAACATGGGGAAAGGGCAGGGCAGAGCCAGGGCACCAACGCAGGGACTTGTCCTTGGTCATGGAATGGCATACAAATTAACAGCTGTTCCCAGGAAAAGGGGGTTTTGTCTCCTTCCTTCCTTCCTTCCCAGAGGATCTCGGCACTATGTACTCTCCGGGGTCAGCGGGTTTTAGGAGTCCCAGAGCCGAGGCTCAGATCCTGCTCCTGCCATAAGCACGTTGCTCGGGAGGCTGGAGCCATGCTGTCCCCATCTGCTTGCAGATCAACCTGACCAGCACGTTGTCTTCGGGTTTAGTCTTGTGCAAATAAAGCCGTGGCTGGGAACAGGGGACACCCCAAATTTAAGCTCCAGAGCTCCCCAGGGAGTTGCATCCCAGGTTTCAGTGCTGAGGAATTCATTGCTGGGGATAAAAATCCCCTGTGCCCTGCTGCTCCACCTGCCTGTTTTCCAAATCCTTTATCAAAATTGCTGGCTGGAGCACAGTGGAAGGAGGGTCCTGAAGACCGGCAAGGGGGAAGAGGTGCTGATCCTCTGTGCCAGAAACAAGCCTGGTGCCCCAACTCCTCCTCAGACAGCTGGAGCACGGACCTGGGAGCAGAAAGGGGGAGTCCCGGCCCCCTCCATTGCTGTGGCAGCACTCACTGATCCCGGCACTGCATCCAGCTGCAGGACAGAGTCCTTCCCGAGGGATGCAGGCAGGACGCATCACCTCTCTGCTCTCCCACAGCAAGGGGGGAGTTACCTGGCCCTGTGCCCCTGGGCTCTCCCTGGCAGGTTAACGAGGTTAGGCACAGCTCTGCAAGGTTAGGCATAGCTCAGTGGCAGCAAATAAGAAGTTAGTGAGTGGGAGCGAGCGGTCATGCTTATTACGGGGCGGTGAGGGGTCGTGGTTTGCCTGTCCCGGGGGTCAACAAACCCTACACAGTCACCCCGAGGGCACGGGAGCTGCTTTAGCTGGACACCAGAGATAAGAGCTGCTCAGAGGGCTCAGAAAAATGGGGTCCATTCCACAGGGCCATGGGAAACACCTCGTACCCCGGCAGCTTCATGCCACGCTCCTCTTCCTCGTCCGGCTGCCCAAGGACTGCGCATGCTGTGGAGCAGCACCGGGCAAAGCTCGCTCTGCGCTGGAATCGCTGCAGGGCACTTCCTGCGAGCCATTAAAGCAAGTTGGGTAATTAATACTTTCCACGCATGAGGAAAAATGAAAGGCAGGTGGGAGGAGGAGGGGAGCAGGGAGGAGGCAGCTCCATTTGGAGGGCAGTCAGGGTGGTTTTTCCCTTGGTGTGTTGTCGCTCATTTGGAGCCTCCTGAGTGCTGCAGCGTTCACACCTCACAGGCACATTATTACAGCCAGGTCCCACCACGATGCTGTTGGGATGTGCATCTCGCTGCTGCCCGGTACCCCACAAAGCCATGCAGGATCCCTGCTCCCCATCCAGAGCAGCTCTCCTCCCTCCTCTGCCCCCAGCCCCGCCATGGGACAAGCCAGGGCTGACCCACATGCTGGGCTCAGCACCAAGCCGGCTCCTCCAAATCCCCTCCAAAGCTGTCTGGTTGCTGAGGGTTACGGGAAAAGCCCCTCAAGCTCCATTTCAGGACCTTAAATACAGTTTCTTAACAAACAAAATGTTTATTTTCTAAATAATAATAAATAAAAAAAGAATTCCAGCCTCGGGGCATTTAGTGAAATGGCTGCAAGCTCGTTGGAGCGTGTGTCCATTACCGTCCCCCCCCGCCGCAAACCCCGCCACATCCCCAGCACTTTATTCCGGGAGAGTGACTGACAGACCCCGATCGATGCTGATTTTGGTCTTAAATAAACACGTTGGCCCTGGTTTGCTGGGGAAGAGCGAGGTGTCAGCGTCTGGCTGAGAGGCAGAGAGAGGGCAAACTTCAAGCGGCATCTCTTTGCAGCGTGTTTTATCGTCTGTCAGCGCTGTGGCGGGGGAGCCGGGCAAAAGCTGGGATGTGGCAGTTAGGAAGGTTTCAGGACATGGGTTGTTTTGCATTTTTCTCTTTGTGTTTTCTGTAGAGAGAAAAAAAACCCTGAGATGGAGTTCAAGTATTCGCGCAGCATCGTC
>NW_010269533.1:14285-16871 GCF_000690775.1 Eurypyga helias
TGCTGACTGATCACCATCTAGCAGGGAAAGGTGCTTTATTGTCGACAGTCGCTGTCAAGAGAGAAGCCCTTTGATAATTTGCTGAGCTACCGCAATTCACATCTGCCGGAGCCCGAGAGCTCCAAGAAACCCCAAGATTCTTGGAAATGCAAAATGGGAAACTCCTAACTCTTCCCTGGCTCTTGCACCAGCGTCAGGGAGTTCTTAAAATTATTAGAAATGACAGGGAGAGATGAGTGACCTCAGGCTGCTGCAGGCTTGCAAAATATCACTCAGGTCATTCTGTTCCTCCTTTTTCATAGAATTCCAGAATGGTTTGGGTTGGAAGGGACCTTGAAGACCATCTAGACCATGGGCAGGGACACCTTCCACCAGACCAAGTTGCTCCAAGCCTCATCCAGCCTGGCCTTGGACACTCCCAGGGATGGGGCATCCACAGCTTCTCTGGGCAACCTGTCCCAGTGCTCCCCACCCTCTACGGGAAGAATTCCTTCCTGATGTCCCATCTCAGTCTCCCTCTTTCGTACCATTCTGTCCCATCCATCAGTTCGATACACCTCCAACGCCCATTTCTTGCTTTTCTGGGGTGTAAGACACCAATATCAAAATAACAGCAGGTAAAGTTTGGTGTTGCAACAGCCCTGGCCACGTCCCTTGCACAACCCGTGACCGTGGCTGCCCCGAATGCTACTGTGTGCCCATATTCCAGTGGCTCGTCCGTGAGGTGACTTCTTTATCTCCGCATCTCTGACCCCTGCGTGCCAGGCAGACTCCAGCCTGGTCAGAAATGAAGGTGCTCTGACTCGAAGGTCACAAGTTACTGAGCCGAACTGGGGAAAAAAAATTCCAGGAGAGCAGATTGGGATTGTTTTAATTAAAGGAGAGAGGCAGGGGAAGGGGGGCAAAGAAACACTCGAGCAATCAAACAACATTTTCCCCTTGCAAAGACGAACGGTTTGTGGTAGGATTAAGACGGCTGAAATTGTCTTTTTAAAGGAATATAAAAATGTGGATGTTGAATGATTGACAAATAAAGGGCACTCTCCTTTAATTTAAATATGCTCCTAGTTTGTGCAGAATATGTTAATTTATACATTGCCTAAATAGCCAGTAGCTATTGTCTGTAAAACCACATCAGATCAGGGCAGCAGGGCAGTTAATGTACTGGCTAGATGTTATGGCTGGTCAGTGAAGCGATCCGAGCTTCCTTCCACTGGCTCCCAAACCCTAAATGGAATAGCTGAGCTGTAAAAAACTGCCAGGGGCATAAACTGAAGTTCATTCTGTCAGCCTTCAATAGGACGAGGCTCTCCTTCCCACAAGGACCCATGCGTACCCTTAGACCCAGTCCGGCTCCCGCACCCTGCTGACCCCAAGGCTGTTCCCCTCCTGCTGGGAGAGAGCGGAGGATCCTCCAGAGCCCTGCAAGCCCCTGCACCCTGCGTAGGGCTGATTTCAGAGTCGTGGGGCACCTACAGCAGGACCCAGGAGCTGGGGATGCAGCAGCTGTTCACAGCCCTGTGGTGCCATTCTCTCTCCCCTGTGCTCCCCCTGTGCCTCAGTTTCCCTACCTGCAGGTTCACCCAGCCCCTCCAGCCCAACTCCCCTGGGGTTTTGGTGATGTCTTCTCTCTCTCAAGGTCCCACAGCAGCTCTTAACCTCTCTGAAAAGTCCTCCTCCCCTCCTTCCATGCCCCACTGTGGGGGTCTTCAGCTCAGCTTCCAGAGGAGCCATGGGGGTCCAGCTGTATTTTTAACACCGTGACATTTAGCAGTGCCAGCGAGGGAACGAGATGATGTCACATAAACCTGTACCTCTGCTCAGCAACATTCGGCCATTCAGAATCACCCCTTCTTCCTTCTCCAACCTGCTGTTGTCCCTCGCAAGGGTGCGATCCGAGGCAGATCCTCTGCCCCGAACAAGACCTGGGTGTGATCCATCCCTGACCTGCCTGTACCTCTGCCTTCATGTGTAGCCACGACTTGGTCTGGTCACTGGAGCAATTTTTAATGCAGAGAGGCTTGTAATTACCAGGATTTTTAAGTTAATTAAGACAATCTTTCTCATCTCATTTAGATCTCTCCACGAGCGCTCACCAGGGCAGTGCTGCTTCCCTCAGCTCCTTGCGAGCCTTCGCTCCCCTCGCAGCTCACATCCCAGGGGCCATCGTGTCTCTGTGCTGGGATGTCACCTTCCAGGCTGACAGGTCCTGGAACATATGTTTGTCTGAAGGACCAAATGATCAGCACCGTATCCCAGACTCTAGTGAGTCCAGCACCCTGCTTCAGCCTTCCGGGTCCCCTCCACTCACCCGGCATCAATGGGTGACTCCAAAGAGGCAAGTGGCCTCTTGCCCCCCTCCGTCAGCCCAGTAAACTGGCAATGTTAGGGACTCATCTTCCTTAAGAAAGGTCCATCTTCTGCATTCCCGATGCCTTACCACAGATCAGTCTGGATTAAGTTTAGAGTGATATGATAAGTAGTAATAATACTGCTGCCTTGCCCCTAATTATTTTCAATATAATTACGTACCCTCAAGAAACCTTTTAAATAGCACACTCTCATCAGTGCTCTGGTCCAAGGGAT
>NW_010269533.1:16951-21202 GCF_000690775.1 Eurypyga helias
GTCCCCCGCTCGAGGATGTGGGGCTGTGCCCACCCGGGCAGCTGGCCAGCAAAGGAATTTTTTGCAAGCACCTCAGAATTTGGTTTGCTGGCAGCATAAAGCATTTGGCAAGAAAAGAAGCCTGGAAGTCTGCTGGAGAGTATCAGTGAAAGACTCTGAGTTTCACTGTCTTTTATCAGCTTATCACGCTTTCTTTTCTCATGTTTTAATCCCACAGAAGTGCTGCAGCTCTGATGTGTGAAAGAAAAAGAGAGATTAGATCCCTTGGCTGCTCAGCTCCGAGCGTGAGGCTGTATTCCCGGTACCTGCCCAGGCACGGCGAGGTGCTGACGTGCCGGTTTACCTCCCGGTGCTCTCTGAACCAGCTCGGTCTGCTGGAGACCCGGGTGCCCGGTGGACGCGCGCCTGTGCCGGTACGCCCGTGGGTGGACTCTGGGGTGCGGCACGCAGACCTGTGCAGACATGGGCTCTCGCTGTTGGGGTTAAATTGCAGCTCCCTGCGAGTGTGAAGGCTGTCGAGGGAAGCTTCCCACGGCACACTGTGTTTGGGATAGAGGTACTTTGCTTGTGTGACTACAGACCGAGTGCTGAGTGCCACGAACACACGTACCATCACATTACCGTGGCACGCTGCCCTGCCTTGGGATCACCACTGGGAAGGAACAGCAAGGGCCGGTGTGTTTGGAAGGGAAGAATTAAATGCATACATTGAATTGTTGCCCAGAGATGTTGTGGATGCCCCATCCCTGGGAGTGTCCAAGGCCAGGCTGGATGAGGCTTGGAGCAACCTGACCTAGTGGAAGGTGTCCCTGCCCATGGCAGGGGGGTTGGAACTAGATGGTCTTTAAGGTCCCTTCCAACCCAAACCAGTCTGTGATTCTATGATTCTAATCTATGCAATATATTTTTTGTATCTTAAGGGGGTCCATTGTTTTACCCAGCAAATTGGCTCCTCATTTAGGGTTCTCCTACCCGCTGGCAGCATGTCCGGGTTTCCCATGCATGCCCACATCTGTCCTGCTGCACTCCTGCCTTCCCCAGTCAAACCTGTGGGCTGCTCAAAGCAGAATTCATTTTGTGGGTTTTAAGTAATTAATGATCTTTCAAAGATGATAAATCTGTATATATGGATGTTTTCCCATGACCTGAGGTTTTATTTACTTGCTGGCACAATGGCTGAGAGTCCACCTGGACTTTGATCCCGCAGAGACTCTCCTGTGCCTAATGGGGTGTCCTCAGCTCTTTTCAGCTGAGGGAAGCATCCGTGTAAATCAACGGCTGCTGAGCCCCCAGACAAGGGAACAGGTACAACGGCATCACCAAGTCTGGATCCTTGGGAAAGGGAGGACTCTAGCCGGGAAGCGAAAGCCCAGCCCTGTCTGTGCATCCCCACACCACCTTTGTTTCAGACTGTCCTTTCTCTCCTCCAGGGTTTGAAAACCAAGGATGAGTTTCCGAGGAAGTTCTCACTGAAATAGTTAATGAGAAATTATACCATCCCCCACCTCGCCCCCCCCCAGCTCACCACCCCTCTGAAAAAAAATCAGAATAATAATTAAAAGATGCCTAGAAACGCTCTTGGAAGAGCATAAATTCTGAAGATGAAAGTAAATGATTAAAATAATTAAATACTTCAAGTTGACAAGCAGAAGCAGAATCTTGCCAACGGACATTTGTCGGTAATTAGTTAATTAATCCTAACACAAATTATAAGCCATAACAAACCAGTCAGGCTGAACGCAGCCGGCTGTTCAGAATTAAACTTAGAAAAAGAGGGAGCGAGAGAGAGAAGAAAGAAAAGTTTTAAGATTCTTGCGGATCTGAGGGAAGATGCTGTGCAGAAGCTGGTGTCCATGTGGAAGAGCAGTTGGGGATACGGGCTGGTTTGCTGGGGCAGGAGAGCAGCTGGAGCACTCCCCTTCCCTCTTCCACTCCCGGGGTGCTCCCAGACGGCTCAACCCCTCTCCTTCCCTGCTCATCCCCTCTCCTTCCCCGCTCAGCCCCTCACCAGCCTGCCCCCAGCCCTGGCTTCACACCGGGAGACCTTCAAGCACCTCTTGCTCCTCTCCGAGCTCCCGCTCAGCGTCTCCCTGTGCAACCTGCACCCTGAGCCCATGGGGAGTGCGTACCTCCCCCTCGCACCCCCACGTCTGTTCAGTGCTTGGTGGGTAACAACAGTGGTGGCAAAAGGCAGGCACAGAAAGCAGCACCCCTGCTGGGATTGGGGACTGGTGGGCACTGGTGTCCCCGAGAGCTCCCGCAAGGCTTTTGGAAGTGATGGATACAGTAAGGATGGAGAGATGAGGCTGGGCTGCATTCCCACCCATGAAGAGCACCGTGGGACGGGGTGGGCAGTGCAGAGCAGGACTTTGGATCTCCACCCTTCAACCATGAGTAAAGGTGGAGCAAAGGCTTCCCAGCTCTGTTTCCAGCTCTGCCACTGCTGCCCGTGTGAGGCTGGAGTCACATCACTGAGCCAAAGAAACTAGCTGGTCTGTGCAACCAGGGTCCCTGCAGGTCCCTGGGCAGATGGTGACACTAATCCGGTGGTTTTAGGAAGACAGGAGTGGTTCAGCATCTCTGAAGGGCTCTGTCTTGAGGTGCTGGGACGGAAGCGGCAAACCAACTGCCCATTAACACCCTGATTTAGAAAGTGTTTCTAAGACAGGCTGAAAAAGCAGGGTTGGTGCTTGGGAGCCACGTCCAGCCAAGGGAAACTCCGTGCTGGTGACACCAGGCCACAGAGGCACTCAGCAGGGACCTGGTGTGAGTCTGGGGCATGTCAAATCGCTGGGAAGATGGGGAAAGCGGAGCCGCTGCCTTACCTTGTGCAATGGGAAGAGGTTAATGAGCTGCAGTCTGGTTTCCCACCTCTAGTCACCTTGGCTCAAGTCCAATTTTCAGCCCTAGATTAAGCGAGCCCAGTGATCCACAGGCAAGACACGGTGGATGACAGCTCATATGCGGCAGCGTACCTCTGTATTAACACGTCGAGCTGGGACTGTAGATGCACCGCAGGGCCAGGCTTTGCCCTTCCTCCTGCACAAAAACGCTCTCACACCGACAGGAGCTGGTGTTCCCATGGAGAGGACCTGCGCATCCCCAGCACAGGGACACGTCTGTGTGACAAACTGGGCCAAATGACAGCTGGCAACGCGGTTTGAGTGATAAGTGGGACATACAAGTTGCAAATGGGGTTTTATCAGCGAGGAAAAAAAGCCAGGAAACATTTTGGAGGAATAAACAGATGCCAGGGAAGTGTGACTTTCCCGCAGATTCCAGACTGTCAGAAGAATTGCCAGCGACTGATGTGCCACGTCTGGGTGTGCGTCTTGTGAGGGGAAGTACGAACATGTGAGCACACATGACCCATCCATTGATGTGGTTTCCACACAGGGGAGAAAGAAATTGCTTAAAAGACAGTAAGAACTTAAAACTGAAGAAACGTAAAGCTCACCCTTTTTTGGCCAAAATTCTCTGGGACACAGGCAAAGCGGGTTCCTGTTTGCCATAAAACCTACCCAGAGCCCCGCTGAAGAGAAAGTTTGATTCCGCATGTGTGTGAGCATGTGTACGCGCGTGTTCTAAGTGTTTTGCATTACGTGAGCTCTGACCTTCAGAGGGGAACAGAAGGAATATTTTCCCCCCCGAGGCTAGAGTTGTCAGTGAAATGTCTGTCTTCCTTAATAATTTCAATCCGGGTGACAGGGGACAGGGCATTTTGCTCTGAACGAACGTACTGTAAAAACTGTCAGATAGAATTTGTCTCAAGAAGCAACATTTCTACCCATTCAGGGTCATAATTACAGGCATCTTATGACCTGTGGAGCAGCACATTTTGCTCAACTGAAAAAAAGGAGCCCAAAAATAAGTGGCTTGGTCCTCCACAGATTAAACCTGGAAGGATTCTAACACGTAACGGTGATCTCCAGCAGAATGCTTTCTTCATTTGCTGTTGGGTTGGGATTTTTTTAAATCCAGAACAAACTGTGCAGAGAAGTGACGTAGCAGAAAAGAAGGGATATAAATTGCCGCTCACTGGGCTGGAGTAATGGCCTATTTCGTCCTATATCCTGTCTCCTAAGTGCCTGCCTCTCTGAATTTCCTCAAAACTGACAGTGGCCAGCGTCTTTTTAATGAACTGAATAAGTAACTAAATGGGTAATTAACCAAATGAGCATGACGATAATTTGATTGTGCTTTCCCCACTTTTAAAGCACAGGAAATGGTAAGAAAAGTAATAATTCAGTG
>NW_010269533.1:21243-26531 GCF_000690775.1 Eurypyga helias
GGCTTTGGCTGGATGTTGCTGTCTGTAGATCTCCCACAATACTGCAAAAATCCCTGTTTTAGTTAAACGGTTTGATATCTTGATTTGTGCCTTCTCAGTGGGGGAATAAAACTATCCAATGACTTGAAGAGCTTCTCTTTTTATGGTTTGATTTTACAATTAGCAATGGTTATGAACTATGTCGTCCTGCAGGACCCCAGAGCTGCAGTTATGGGTCACACACCACTCAGAGCTCCACATCGTCTTGGGGTCACCAGCCTGGTTTTGCATCACTGAGCTTTTGCAGTATTAGCCTGCAGAGCCTGTTGCTTTCCTGCCTCACTGGGAAGGTTTGGGCAGCAAAATCAAACTGGGAGAGAGAACCAAAAGTTAACGCAGCGGGAAGGAGCAGTGATGCTCTGTGCTGCTGGGGAGGCTCTGGAAATGGGAATACTGGGAAATGACACTCCCTGTCCCTGGCCATCCCAGCTGCTTGCCGTGAATATCCTCTTGCCCACCGAAGGAGATGGTGATGACCGCTGCAGAGCTGCTGAGGAAGGAGCATCCCACGATGGAGCAGGGCCTCAGCTGGTCTCTGAAACGTTCTCACCTGCAAAATCAATCCAGCCAGAGACACATCCAAGCGCTAATCAGCTCTATCGACAGGACAGGTGGCAGGTTACAATCCATTTTCACCTGCACACTCCAATGGATGCCCCATTCTTGCCATCACTGGTGGAGGGTAAATACTCTGCAATGGACCTGAGACCAGGGAAGCAGAGGAGCCCGCTCACCCACTGCCGAGGTGGGGGGCTGCTGCAGGATGCCCACCGATTGGACACAGCCAGGCACTGCCATTTCCTGGCAAGGTCAGCGAGAATAAGGAGGTGAGCCCAGCAAACATGAGAAAGAAAGACTCTGCAACTCCTACTGGCTAGACTCCTCCTAGCGCTGCTCTCCCGGGTGACCCAGAGGCTTCATGGGGGGAGGACAGAGCCAGAAACAGACTGGCACCATCCTGGGCACGGGAGGGACAATGCAGGTTTGTCCCAGCCTGTCCCTATGGAAAATCTGTTTAAATATACCATGTTTAGACCCATGGAAAGTCAGCTTGGGGAGCGAGTCAGAGCCCAGACGGAGTGATTAAGAGCAAAGCTCCATGTAAGCCTTGCAGAGTTCATTCTGGGGTTGTGTGATCCAAATGGCACGCTTCAGCAGCTAGAGAGGAGCTCAGTGAATCAAGACGTTTCTATTCCTATGCAAACTGCTAACCTGCTCTGTGATCTCCACTAAATCACTTCTGCTCTCTGCGCCTTCATTTCCTGCACCTGAAACAGCAGGAACACGAGGATCCTTTTCTTCTCTGGAAAGCAGTGAGCTCTGAGGAGGAAACCTCGTCTAGGTGTTACAGTAACATCATCTTTATCAATACCATATTGAGACAGATGATAGCAAAGGGCAAAAGCCAGTGCAAACACTAGTCAAACAATCCCTAGAATGAAAATTACCTCCCATACCGCAGTCGTGCATTGTACCACAGCCCCACGCTGCTGGGCTGCCTTGTGAGCTGGGACAGAGCCGAAAGCTGAGCCCAGCTGTTTCGGGCCAGCACTGCCCAGCTTTGGTTTAGCACAAGGCAGCAGCAATGCACCCAGGAGGGCTCAGCGTTGCGCCTCTGGAAGGGGAACAGGAACTTGGGATCACCAGATTGGAGGCAGAGGCAGAACCTGCAGTTTTCCCTTTCCTCTGCCACATTCACAGCACTGCGTCCCCTACAAAACAAAATTTCTGCTGTATTAATGGGTGGAAGAGGGGAGGATGCCAATCAGGCAATTAGCTGCCTGAAAGTTGAGGAAGCAGAGTGCTTGTTCCTGGCCGAGTGACCGCAAATGTGTCTCAACTTCGCAGAGCAGAGCTTCCGTCTGTGGCAGAGCCGATGCCGTACTGCGTGTGAATTCACACACTCCCTGTGCCCCCGGGTGTATGCGGACCTGGGATGGACCCTCTGGGGAGCCTCTGTAACGCACGTTGCTGCTTACAGATGCCAGAAGCGTGGTAAGTCTGCTAAGCATTGACATGAGAACCGCACGGCGTCGGGGAGCAACTGCTCTCAGGGTAGCCCGGCAGCTGGTGCTGCTGGCTGGCGCAGCAGCGCGCCGGCGCATCAGGTAAAAGTGAGCTTGTGCAAAGGTAAGAACACCACCCGTGGTATCTCACAGATGACGTGTGAAGGGGTAAAAAACCAGCAGGGAACAAAAAAAAAAAAAAAGAAATGCTGAAAGGTTTGTAAAGCCAGCTTGTGTCTTCACGGACACTTGTTTTCCAGCTGTTGATGCAACGACTTGTCCGTGTTTTCTGCTCAGCGCCGGGCTCTCGGCCGGAGCAATCAGCACCTAGTAAAGAGACTGCGATGTTTTCCTCTATAAATATCATCCTAAACTAGGACGTACCGGCCAGCCCGCGTCACTGTAGATGAGCAATTACTGCCCAGGCCAGACCCACGGCTGGTGTCAGCCCCAGCAGCTCCGCTGGCTGTAACAGGGCTCGGTGGATTTGTGTTCAGCAGAGCTGACTCTCCGAGCTGTGCTGAGGACTCTTTACTAAGCATTATTGTTTTATAGGTTTTCCTAAATGACCAACTACTTGCCTGCCTTTGTATAGAAAACATGACAGCTATTTATCCTTGGCAGTGTTTCTATCTACTTCTCAGCTCTCCCATTTTCCCTTTTCTCAAGCAGTCTGTCCTTGCCACGTTTCCTTCATGTCCGTGTATCTTTACACCCATTTGTCAATGCAGAGCAATCCAGGGAGTTATGGCAAGTTACATCATAAATTCAAACTGCCTAATCCTTTGAGGATGATCTTCTTCTTTCCATTTTAGGGTTCCTTTCAGGATCAACCTTCCTTTTTAAGAAGACACCACACTTCCAGCTAAAGCATACTTTACTTGCTGGAAGCTGTGGTGGGAGGACGGGAGGGCGAGCTCCCACCTCTGTCACAGCCTCTTGCTCTCTGTGCTCCCATTCCAGCTTAGTGCTAAGATGCTTCAGGTACATAACTTACCTGGATCGAGTGAGAAAAGATACTCTGAGAATCACAGTCTTTGGCTATCTTAGTATATTGGGTACAGGATCTAGAAACCGTATCTTGTATACCAGGTATCTCAGTGCACATCAGTTTTATGTGGGCTGCTCAGCATCCCTGTGCTATTCACCGCTTCTGGAATAACCCCCACCAAGGCTGTGTAGCACACAGGTATAAATACAAACAACTGTAATATATGTCTTGAAAGTTAAATAGATGAGGGCAAAAATTTAATTTTAAGACCTATGTCAGCCTTTCCCTTTAATGGTGGAAAATACTCCCTGATTTCTGCAAGGAAATGTCCTGCTGTCCTTACGCCGCTGTAATGATGTCAGAAGCGCCTTCGCGCCAGGAAGAGAGGTGGGTGTGTACTGGATGTAGGCATGCTTCCTAAACAGGGAAATCCAATCTGTCAAGAAAATTCAATAACAACCTTAACATTTAATTGTACCCTAGGGCCCAGTAAAAATCAACAAGGATGGTAGCTGTTGATTTTTTGTTAACCTTCTCTTAAAAAGGTCTCAAAAAATAGCTGCTGAGTTAGACTGGCTGGGTGTATGTACCTGTGCAACGTGTACGGGGATCTATAGCGAGAAATGTGCTTAAAACTTGAGATTGGATCCATATAGAAAATACTTAAGCACTGGCTCAGAGCTTGGCCATTGTTAGGTAAAAGAAAACATCCTGTTTTGATTTATGCACGCACCACTCAATTTAACAAGTGTAGCTACAGGCAATTGGAAAACAGTCAAAATGGTGAATTTGCTGCTTACACTAATTTATACTGTTTCCTGAAGACAATTTGCTGTTGCTTTTTGGCACGTTTAGTACTTTTTATACCACACAAAGGTTATGCCCAGTTCTCATAATTACACAGTGACTCTCTTGGTACGGGTGCACTGGGCGTTTGCCATGTGCTGTAGCATCCAGAGTTTGATTTCCTGGGGCTGCCTCCTTTACGGCAACTGCCGGGGGGGTTTAATGCTTCGGTGGCCCCTTTCATTAGCGTGGAGCTGGGTCTTTGTGAAGCCGCACTTAGCGAACGTGTTAGATGGGGCTCAGGCAGGGGCAGAGCGTAATCAATAAACCAAGAGCCAGTCGGAGTGACTCTGCTCGTCAGGATGGCGCCTGCAGTTAGACCATGCCCAGGCAATTAGCGTACTTGTTTTGTTTCTTGTTATTAATGAGCTACACTGCAGCCACACCTGGAAGCTTCTGGGTGCTGCCCAGCCACCTAAGACAAGACAGGTTTTGCCCCGAGAAATTTAAGTAGGCTGAGAGTGGGGGGAAAGAAAGGAATAGTAGGGGAGAGCGTTTGCTGATCAGTGACTGCCAGAACCCATGTCCAGCCAGGTGAGGAGAGATGCCATCCAAGGTGGATGGTCATGGAGGAGCTCTGAAGCCATCAACTGGCAGGAAAATCCGCAGGCACACCTGCAGCTCAGTTTTCCCTTGGTGGCTGGCATGGATACGTCAGGGAAAGAATCCTATATTGGGTCTGTAGGTGAGTCAAGCCAGGGCTTGTCCCTTTGGCGGTGGGGGATCCTGCCCGGGATGGTGTTCGGGGCGGCAGGAGAGATTCCAGGCTGGACGGGCCGAGCACGCACTTGTAGTTCCTGGCTGCGGGCTGGCAGACTGTCACCGCAAACCGTGACGGGAGCTGCAGGGAGTCCTGCACAGCGGCTCGGGGCTCGGCTCCACACGCTGCTGGCACTGCTGGGTACTCCTGACACAGAAAGATGGGCAGCAAATAAATCACTCCATCGGTCCTGGAAGGATTTCACTGCCTCTTCACAGTTCAGTTCCCTTGGACTACACAGATCAGAAGCTGCACGAGTGCCAGCCATTTATTTCCAACAGAATTTGTGCCCAAGGAACAGCTGCCATCCAAGAGGGTTTGGAGTGGTTTTCTTTCCTCTGGGAACTCTGCAGCCCCCCGGCAGGGAGCAGCCAGCCATTCGCTCCAGGTTTTATTCCAGAGAGCGGTGCAGAAGCGGGACGTGCATTATCACCATTCCATCTTGGGCACTGAGACCCTGCGTGGAATTGTGCTGCTCGAACAGCCAAAGCCGTGTACTTTGGCCAGGAACGGTGCCAAAGACCCTGACACACGGGATTTTTGTCCCGAACAAAAACTCAGGGCACGTTCCTGACGAGGAAACCTAGGAACACCCATCACCCCGAATGCAGGGGCAGCCCTGTCCCCACGGACAGCCCTGACCCCC
>NW_010269534.1:0-516 GCF_000690775.1 Eurypyga helias
GCCGTCACCATGAAAATCACGGTTGCCAGCGTGGTTGCTATGGACATCGTGGTTGCTAAGGCCGTTGCTCAGAAAACCCTGGTTGTCAGTGTCGTTGCCAAGGCGGTTGTTAAGGGCCTCATTGTTGCTAGGATCGTTGCCATGGGCATCATGGTTGCTAGGATCATTACCATGGCTGTTGCTAGGAGAATCATGGTTGCCAGGGCCGTTACCGAGGCCGTTGCTATGGGGAACATGGTCGTTTCGCTCGTTGCTAAGGATGTTGTGGCTGTCAGGGCCCGTGACACGGTTGTTGCTAGGAGAATCATGGTTACCAAGCTTGTTGTTAGGGGTAACGTGGTTGCTAGCGCCGTCGCTAAGAGCACTGTGGTTGCCCAGGTCGTTGCTAAGGGCATCTTGGTTTCCAGGGTGGTTGCTAGGGGCACCGTGGTTGTCTGGGCGGTTGCCAGGGTGGTTGCCAAGGGCATCCTGGTTGCCGGGGTGGTTGTTAGCGACACCGTGGTTGCCAAGGTGGTC
>NW_010269535.1:0-10007 GCF_000690775.1 Eurypyga helias
GGGTGGGGCAGGGGCCGGGGGGAGGTGGATAACAAAACTGCCTCCCCAATCACTTATTGAATTGTTTAACTCCTAAAATCAATTAAAATAGTAGAATCATTTATGATAGCAAGTATATTACAAAATCCAAAGATGCAGCAATTCTAGGTTATGTGTTTCCCAAATCCTTCTAAACTTAGCTCTTACACAAGCAAATTATGTTTAGGGCATGTTGAGAATTATGTGGATCCCAGCAACCCAAACCTAGAACTGGGAGCAAAATGGAAATCAGTGGTCACATGCAAACAAAGTATGATACCAGAAGTATCATGATGCAGGGTTGTGAACACTGGAACAGGCTTCCTATAGAGGTGGATGATGCCCCAATCCTGTCAGGCTTTAAGCAGCGTTTGGACAATGTCCTTATAATATGCTTTAATTTTTGGTCAGCTCTGAAGTGATCAGGCAGCTGAACTAGATGATCCTTATAGGTCCTTTCCAACTGAAAATATTCTGTTGTAGAACTAGCATGACTACAGAGCTAAATTCTGGCAACTGAACTCCTTGTGTACTGCGTCAACCTGATGCAGCATCTCTTCACATAGCTAGCACTTATTATTTACTTAAGGACCATCATGGTTTAATCCCAGCCAGCAACTAACTACTACACAGACACTCATTGTGAAGAAAATTAACTCTCTCCCACCTAAAACCCACACAAGGACATAGATGCACTTTTGGAAAGAACAGTCAGAACACCTAATGGCACTAAATAGGACCCATGTTTGTTGACAGTCCTGAATCACAGCTTCCATTGACTGGCAGCATTGGTGTACTCTGAGACCCATCAGACACCTCCTTAACCACCAGTATAAGTCTTGGCCTTCATTGATCTCAGTACTACTGAGAACCTATAGCCTCAGCTATGCAGAGGCAGGTGCTTTTGGCTCACAGATCGTACTGAGTCTAATAGAAGCTGATGTGGAGCTAGAACTGAGATGAGAACCATACTTGACTTCTGCAGCTTCAAGTTCAGCATTGAGTTGATGCAGTTTAAGGTGAAGATCCTTATTAGGGGTCTTTCTGTTTTCATTATGTCCTCAAGTTCACATGCATCTTTTTTTGGTATCCGAGACAAACATCTTCCCCATCTGCAATACAAGTATTCTTAATGTGACTATGAAAACAAGTGTATGGATGTGCCTAACAACTACAGCTCAAGGAGCACTGTAAGCAAAACCAAAATTATTTAATGGAGGGGATTGTCTCCAGTGCACCTGTACTACTCTGTTACAGTGAACAGTTTAAGCACTATTTGACTGCACTGCAACTAAAAACTGTTATCTAGCAGTGGCTACACAGATCAGATGTACAAAACCTAACATCTCAGAATACAAAAGAAAAAGAATACCCAGTGTCTAAACTAGCTGAATTTAATATCCAACCTACATCCTTAAACTGAAAAGTACATGAAACTACCAGTAAACTAAGAAAATAAATACCAATTCCTTTCTTTTATCTCTTCAAGGTCCTCTATCATACTACCTGAAAATGCAACCTGCCTGCCTGCCTGCAATTATATATCAAATGCTACTTGAATGCAGTAAGCATCACATTCCCGTAATGATTGATGACAGATGTCCAATCAGGTTCTTGTTACTGGAGTCTGGAGCAGGGTGGGATCAGCAAAGCAGCTGCCAAAGGCCATAGGCAAAATTGAAGGAAAGAACAATGCAAATTCACAATTAGGGAGTCTCTGGGGTGTGGGAGGAGAATGATTTGGGCCTCTGCAGATTATTACAAACCTGTTTTTGTTTAGAAGAGAAAAAAGCTTTATGCACTTTCAAGTTTCTGATGAATTTTTTGTCCCATAACTATTCTGTAGAACCCCTAGGCCACTGTATCAGCTGCCGTATGTCTCTTGCATTAGACAGCCTGGACCTTTTCCATCAGCTGCAAGAAACTTTCAACACATCTGGTATAGGCTTTTCTTATCAGCTGCTCTGAGCCTCTGTGCATAATGACTATCAATTCCTTCCACTGGCTGCAATGCTTTTTTGTGGACCCGAGTGAATCTCTCCTAGCAACTCCAGCAGCCTTTCACAATATGCAATTAAATTAGCATTTCTAGGCAGCATAAACCCTGTGACAAAGAAGAAGTCTCAGTTAGCCCTTCCTCATTTTTTTCCTCACTCTCTGCTCTTGTCCCTCCCTTTTGTGATGCTGTAGGAGAAACTGATCTGACTGAAAACTAGTTGGGAAAAAAAATAGGAAATCAGCTAAATCACTTCCCAAACTGGTTCATTTTTTACAGTCGTGCTGAAGAGAAAGCAGCATACACCTGGAATGAGTCACTAAGGATAGGGTCAGGGTGCTTTTTCTCTTGGCAACCTTGGCAGTTTGTTCCAGCCCAAAATTTTAGCTGAACTATTGCCTCAGGCTGTGATTCCACAACAGTTTACATCAACCTGAAATGTCACCCTTGGAATCCCTCTCCCTTCCTCTGTTTCAGAAAATAAACTAGCAGGAAGCTGTCCTTATAAGAGAAAACAAGACAAGTGAAAAAAAAAAACCCACTTGCTGATTTTCTTTGCCTGAGCTAGTTCATCACAAGATCAGATGAGCATCAGTGTCAACACAAAAGATGAAGGGAAAGGATTGTACTGCAATCCCAGGGCCAAGGCAGGCAGGACCACAAAAGCGCTGACACAGCTTGGCTTCCACTGCAACAGAACTGCTGCTCATTTTTTTTCTCAGAAATTTTATACTGTCACTTCACTGAAGATCTGGTCTGCTTTAGAATCTGTTACCTGCAAAACTTCTAGATACCTCAAGGGCATCACCACAAGGCCCTTGGTGAGGTCTATGATACCTGTTGTAGTTGGACAGAGGTGAAATTTGGGTGTACCAATACAAACTGAAAACAATTTTGAGAAAAACATAATCAAGGTCAATCTTGCAAATGAAAAAGTATTTTCATTAATGAAATTTTCAAGAATGTAATTTTGTCTATCAACAAGCAAAAAAAACATAGGGTGGTCTTTGATGCTCAGACTAAGTTAATATGCTATCAGAAGACATATAATTAAGAATGAAGAAAAAGAGGCCATGACTAAAAATCAGAATTATTCTGTTTCTTATGGGAGAGTAGTAGCTGAAAGATAAGTAAATTTTAAATATTCAATGCATACTTTTAGAAATAAATATATCCTTAAGAACAAACAATTTAAGATTTTACACATCTGTCAAGTCATACTCTTTCTTTGCACCTGAGCTATAAAAGAAATCTGATTCTGTTAACAATTAATTGTGATATTTTAACTACCACTTACCTTTGGCTAACGTACAGTAAAAAGAAAATATCTACCTTGGGTAGTTTTCTAGTGACGGTGAGGGAATAATTATTCTGCTTCTACTGTCATGGTTCAAATCCCAGAGCTCAGGTAAAGATTAAAATTAATTTAGGCTACCTTGCAGTTAAAGTTAAAATAATATACCTAGTAATTAAGATAACAAACCACTGCAGAATTACATATAGGATGTGATTCCTTTTGTTTAAGCTTTTAGCACCATGTGGAAGAAAGCTGGCATTTCAGACATCTGTAAAACAGTCCCAACATGCACCTGTTTTGATACAGCAATTTTATTTACATAAAACATGGCTCCTTATTCACTAGAAAAAATTTTGGACATAATCAACATGTGAAAGTTTTAATGCAAAAGCAAAATATTTATCATGAGAGATTACATAATAAAGAAGGGCAGATAATTAGAACATTTCAGATGTTTACATATCCCTATCCATACAAAGATATGTAAACACATATCCTTGACATACACATTAATTCACCTTACCTGATAAAGAGCAGTTCAGAACACTAACCAAGAAAGACTACTATCAATTAGGAATGGGGGAATTAAAGCACCATACTACATGAAAAATAAGTGCTAATTTTATAATATTGATCTCAATTTTTCTGAAAGAACATAAAAGGAATGTAGAACAAAATCTTGAGAAAAAGAATTTAACTTTAATTATCTCAAGAGATAAACACCAGAGAAATGAAGTGATAATGGCAGACAATTATCACAAAGGTCTTAGGTTCCCACAGGAGTGCAAAGAATTGACCTTACCTTACAATTCATTCATTCCTATGTTAAAATCAAAACAAAACAAAAAACATTGACATTAAGATAATTACCAGAAAGTGACTGAATACAAGAGGAAGAATAGAGAAATGTGAAAAACACTAACTTGAGTCAGAGCAGTTATTATGATTCCCTTATGTAAAAGTAGATTTGAATTCACATGCACATTAGCCAAAAGGCCTGGTAAGAGTCAAGACTGACTCAACAGAGCATAAAGGTCTAATACTGTACATGACACTAAAAAATTACATTAAAAGCTGATGGGTTTATCCCAAATGCTTAATCGTTGAATCATATCTGCTGAACAAGAAACATGAAGATACATTTGGTCAACTTTATTTTAACATTAACAGCTTTCCCCAGCAAATGTGACAATGACCCACTGTTGAAAGAAAAATGTAGGAACTTGTGGAAGAAAGAGATCTAAAGCAATAAGGCACTCAAAGGTAACAGAAGATTTGCAAGAATAAAGTTCCAAGTCTTAAGGTTCATGAATGGATAATATTCAGTAAAAGTGCATTTAGAGCATTTTTTAACAAAATATGCAAAAAAAAAGTTTAGCTCAAAAAAATCCCACCTCAAACAATTCAGATTGTGATCTGCCTTACAGTATTCTCTTTTAGTAAGTAGAAGAATTTCCACAGCAGGCTTAATATCCTATTGAGCATACTGCAGGAGGATATTAATATCAGAAAAAATTGCCTGCTACTTTCTGGTTGACTACTAAGTTTGCAGACTAGTCTGCTTTATTTGCCTCTCTCTATTATGATACTTCATGCATTCAAATTCATTTGCAAGTGTAACCTAACACTAAAACAACTTTCACATGCTGATGATGTCTGTGTTACCAGGTTAAAAGAAACCACATATAATTTCATAATCAAGCATAGACATTGGTCCTGTATTTTATTTTGGAACGACATTCATCGTGTTATTTCACTTTAAGGAAATTCACCAGTTGGAAAAATTGAAACCTTCAGGTCTTCACAAAATTTAAGGTTGAGACAGGGCAATATTATCTCATAATTTTTTTATTTTTTTTTAAAGTCAGCTTTCTGCTCCCTCTGAAAACTTTGGCCTGATCACCTACTTCACAATAAAATACACTAATATCAGAGCCAGAAGACAAAGAATTAGTCCTTTTTGTCCCTTCCTTTCCTCCCAACCTCCATATAAGCCTTTGTTTTCATAGTTGTTATGAACATCTAGTAATGCTTTCCAGCAAACAGTACCAAGCACCTACCACCTGAATTTCCAGATTCTTTTATGTATAAATTGTACATGAGAAATCTTGTAAATAATTATTAAAATGTATCCAAAATGTTTAGATCTTCTCAGTGTTTCTTGGACATTATGACAATGTATTATATTCACCCAGCTCCCCTCATAAGTTGACAGACAAGTCCCATCAGACTACGTTTGCTAAGAAAACCTGCTTTCATCTGTCAAATCTGAATAATACACAATGGCAACGCTGTTTTGTTCCATCATTTAATAACTTAGATATTTCAACTGATGTTTTGTAATCTCACAAATTCTATTTTGTCAGATAAAAATAAAATTAAATACAATTAGACTTCAGATATTAGTTTCTCTCTAAAATACTGCTTATGCTTTTTAAATAAACAGAAACAGGCAAACATATTATTCATGTCTTTCATGAAAGTACAGAAAAATGTGGTGGCCCTACTACAAAACTTTGCATTTTATAATATTTTATTTTATTTCAAAATCCAAAATCAAATTCTAGCAGAACACTAGGGGGTTTTCATAAACAGAAGTTATATCAAAACATCTAATCATATACATATCATTTTACTGATTATAAATATATCAAATAATTAGTCTTGCATGTATTATTCAAAAGATGCAATATGTTTACCTTCACTGCACAAAGGTCAAATAGAGAAACTAAAGCATCTCTTTTCTTTTTGTTTTGCACTTTATTTTTATAAGCTCATTACTATTTAGCTAGAGTGCTGACAATATTATGTAGATTCTCCCTGAAGCTGTTTGACATGTTACTATTTTGCTTTAACCCATTTGTCTTCACTTCAGTCCCTTCCTTAAAGTCAGGAGAAAAAAAATGTGTCTTTTATGTTATGGAATTTTCTAGCAAACTCAAGCACACTGCGTTTGTTCCAGTTTTCATTCCATTTTTGCCTTATCTGACATGCATCTGGAGTACTGAGTACATAAAACATCTAAATACACTCTTGATGAGATGACAATCACTTAAGTTCTGTTCAGCAAAATCTTGGCTACCTTAGTAAAGCTGCACGAATTATTCATTTTTAGTCATGAAAAGATGTTTTGAATTCAACAAATATATTTGTCCTTGTTTTGTTTACAGAGTTACAAAACAAAATTGGTCCAGCTACTATCTTCCGTTTGGAGTTAACACAATATTTCAAAGACATTGGGAAAAGATTATAAACTCTATAAGAGTGACTAATTCAGTACAGTACTTATCCCAGATGGTGGAGATTTGATTTTAATTCTTACTTCTGCAAGGGTGGTGGAGACGGGGTCCACATCACCTCACATCCCCAAGATTGTCCCAGACCTCTATAGGGATATAGGAAATTGTGGGGAATACAATGTTCTCAGTCAATTTATACTAACTCAGTCCTGTTTTCATACAAAAGCAAATGAAGGAGTACCGGTTGCTAAGGGAGTACATATGCACCAGATCTCTTATTTTCTGTTTTAATTATGTATGTCTATCTAAAAGTAAAATGCCTCAAGCAGTGCAACATAGGGAGACTTACATGTTGACAAATTTTTTTTAGACCGGGATTCTGGGCAAAGATGAGAGGGATATGAGACCTCATTCACAGCATACGTTTAAGTGTTCTTTCTTAAAGAGGATGATGACATCCCTTCACTTTTTGTTTCAATTTTTCAAATTCCTATGAAATACTTGTACACAAAGTTATCCCTAATTGGCAAATTCGGGTGGCTTTGTAGGAGGTGAGCTGAAATTCCCCAATAGAGAACAGAGTCTCCAAATCCCATGTTTTAATTGAATGACCTGGCAGCATCTATTTAGCCTCCATTGCTAAAAAGAAAAGGGTAAACAGTCTCCAAAAAAAATTACACAACAACTTCAAACTAAGTTGACTGAGTAGTTTTGGTGGCACCAGAAACAACTTTTTAGTAAGTTTCAGCAGATCTATCATTCATTACAATAATCTTGTCCAGTTCTAATATTCAACAGAACAATATTCTCAAGCCTGTACTTACTTCTTACTATCTTGATCATCAATAATTACATGAAAAAGTGACAGTTTTACATGACGTAATTGCATATCAAACTACAGGTTTTATGTAGTTTATACATAAAGCCTTCCAAATGTGGCTGTTAACATTAAACTCTTGTTTAATGACTCTTTATCTTTGTTCTAGCTGTTGCACAATATCATGCTGATTACTTGAAAATAGTGTTTAATGAGTTCTCTTCTGAGTTCTGTTTCAAACTTCTTAGTGTAGCTAATATACTGTGTCAAGTGGTTAGCAGCAGCTGTAGGTAACGTGCTCTGCTTCTATACCTACTTTATGACCTGGATTGGAAAGCTAAAAAAAACCCATATCTCTTCCTTCAGAAGATACTTCTATTTAGAAACTAGTCCATAGTCATAAGCGTGTACTGAGCTTGTGCACTGAGCATAATACAGAGTTAATTTCTTTTTCTTCATACGTCAAACTGTGACCTCCAGATCTAGTCTTGTGTTGCGTGTAGTGTCCTCACCTCCCCTTATTGTCTATGGCTCTTTCTGGGCAGTAGCAGGCTGAAGCTGACTTGAGTCTTAGAAATTTCCACTTTCCAATATGGTACATCCTTAGGATTTCATGTTGGAAGCAGTGTTTTATATGAGCAGAATCCTTTGGCGTTTGGGGTCCCAATTCTGACTGAGACCCTGAGTGGGATATACCCCAATATTAACAGCAATTCCTTGTCCACCATTACAAAAAATGGTTTATTTACTGAAAGAAAGACACTACATATTAAGACCTTGTATAAAACAAACTATGAGAGTATGGGAAAGTGAGGAAAAATTGCCAAATTAAATCATTTATACCTACAAACAATTTCTGATCTGAATTACCATAGACAATTGTCCTCTATATTCCAGGCTAATTTTGGGGGAAATTATGAGGGATTAATTGAGAGTTACACACACAAAAAAAAAAATTTTCTTTTAGCCAGTTTTCATCTCAGGTATTCCTATTTTCATATAACCGTTTAAGCAATAAAGGAATCATTGTCAGAAACTGACATCAATATTGGATGTATTAGAAAACCTTTTCAAAAGAATTCAAGTTCAGTAAGTTAACTGAAATCAATACAAATACGGTTTTCAACCAGAAATAGTCCTACAAGGACAATTATGAAATTAAGTAAAATTAAAATGCATTAATAAATTACTAACACAGTTTAGAAAACAGCAGCATCAATGGAATAAATAGGGTCATTAGTTAATGAATGGACAAGCTCATCTTATTTAAAGTTTGACTATATCACCTACAAGTGATATTTGATACATATAATGTAAATACACAAACATACAGTTCATTATTTTTGCTTCTATACAATATATGGAAAGCATAATATAGTAACTGTGTGTTAATGATAGGATTATCACTTGATAATCACACACTTTTAATGTGACTCTGTGCTCATTAATGTTGTCTGTAGAAGTTTTTCAGTGAAAAGTGTATCTCAGTACTTCAGTAAAACAGAACACATTTTTCCAAGGATTTCCCTGTTAAAACATGACACTAGTTTTTTATTAATGTTTTCAATGGATAGCTCAGTAACATGCCAAAAAACCAAACAAACAAAAACCCACCCAACCCACCCAAAACTGCTATACTGCTTTTAATTTAAAATAAACATTTTACAGCCAACATAAAATAAATTTCATAGTGGTAGAAAAACTTGGTTCAGAGACTTAACAAAGACTTTCCTGCATGAGCATTATTATGTTTGAATGGTAATCTTACACAGCTAGTGTTTTCTTAATGTCCTGGGGAGCCTGATCATTGTAAATTACCTGTGACATCTCATTAATCCTCTTTTTCCTCACAAACGCATAATTAATGGTAACATTGACAATAATACACAAATTAGCTAAGTGACGCTTTATGGTGTTGGTTTTGATTAACGTCAGGAACCCAAAAATGACATTAATGTAATGCAGATCCCAAAAGGCGACCCGCACTTTGACCTCAGACATACATTTTGTTTGCACCATCACAAAGATTAATCCTTCCCTGGATGAAGACAAGACAAAACTCTGGCCACTGGCATTGCGTGCTGGGCTGTCGCTGAAAAACAAACTCCCTCAATTGCATTTGTTTAAGAAGGAAGTCTTAATGCATAGAAAACAACGGCTTAGTGTCATTTCTTATTGTCTTGTTAGGACAAAGATAAATGAGCTACTGTCATGACTTAGATCAACTGCCTCTCTGCTAACTTCTATTATTTGCTTTTTTATGGACTAGTGTTTAATTAAAAGCATACCTAGACATAGAACTACACAATAAAGTTATTAAAAATGCTTTCTCACTTAACGCATGTTTATTTAGGGGATCAGCTTGTTTTTAAACTATCCACATGTTGGGGTATAAACAATACTGGATATTTTAGGTACAAATAGGTAGCGCAAGAACCCTAAAACAAAGTAATATCCTTATCCTAGTTTGAGCTAACAGGATAAAAGGTATAATTTATCCTAATAAATAAATAAAGACAAGCTTTTTTTGGATATATATTTGTATTTTCAGAATATATATACATATATTCTATTATATATATCTACAGTTATATATGTATGTAACATATATATTCAGCTATATGTGTTGTATATATTGTA
>NW_010269536.1:0-8626 GCF_000690775.1 Eurypyga helias
GCTACCAGATTGGTCAAGCATGACTCTATTCCATAAATTTCCACACTTGTTTCATCTTTTAAATGGCAATGTAGCACTTCAAAATGCTACAAGATAGGTATGTCCACATAAATGAAAACATCTCCAAAAGGTAAAATCACTGTACTACCAGCAAATTTAGAAAAACTGTGTTTAGAGATGTAATTATTTTTTTCCCCCAAATGAAAAACAAGATTTCCAGAACCTGGGTCATCAAGAAGAGATTTCATGTTCTAGAGCTAGTGGCCAGAACCAGAAACGTTAATGTAACATACCCTTACTTTGATTTGTCAACTTTGATGCATTCAGATATAATTGGACAGAGCTACCGTGTGGATTAGGTTTATGAATAAAATTGTAATTTTCAAAAATTGTTATTTCTATGAAATTCTAGTCTGTATTGGTTACAGTGTCATCAGATCTGTTGATTTTCTATCAGCTTTTCAATTCAAAACAGACTATTATGACCACCTTAGTCACTATAGTCAAATTTACCCCAAAGACAATTTGTGTTCCCAATTTCAGACCATGGGCTATTTTCAACTCAACTAAAGTACGTGCTACGAAGACCAGGGCACTGCTCTTTATATGTGCAAAGAAAACAAATCAGCATAGATTGAGTTTAAATAAAGTATAATAACTAGGAAGACTTCAACCCCACAGATTATATACAATTGTATATGATTTTAAAACCCTCAATCCTTCAGCATTTGAGAGAGAGGTTTGTTTAAAATATTAAGCTATTGAGGAAGTACCTTTTGGTGCTGTAGCTCTTCATAAAAAAAAAAAAAAATGTATTTTATTACTTGTTTTAAGCAGATAATGCCAAGATCTGGTCCTCGACAAGCAAAGTGGAAGCTGTTTTACTGTAACAAGAGTAGCATCTTTAAAGAAAACAACACACATTTCAGGAGTTTTCTTCCCCCGTCCAATTTATTCCTGCCCACATTTCCCAGTGCTTGCAATCCCACACTCAGATTCCCTGTTCTTCCTACTCCCTTTCACACACTTGTAACCATTCTTCTCCCCTTCCTTTTCAGCCCATCTCCCTTTGTCCTTCCAGCTCCATTGCCCCTATAAATTCACCTCTCCTCCCACTTCTGCTATGTCCATATTTATTTTAAAACAAAACAGGGGGAGAGAAAGCAAAGTCCCCAAAGAAATTCTCCTTTAAAAAAAGGAAGAATAACCCACAAACAAAAAGTCAGGGAAAACAATGAATTGCCCTGTGTCGTGGTTTAACTCCCAAGTTCTGTGTGTGCCAATAGACTCTGTTATCTTCTACCTTTTTATTTATTTAGACTGTAAACCAAACAAGTTAAGATCACAGATCTAATTTAGTAGGTCACTTATTTTATTTCAGGAGGTAAAGATGGGTGGCTCTTGGAGTTTAGGTGGTTTAAGCAACCACTGCATAAACCAGTCAAAATTATGCTTCCACCAAGGCTCTTCCTAAATTCATCACCTTAACAGTATCCCGGCTGCACCAACAGAATTACTCACAACTTGCACTACAACCAGCAGCAATCTGGAGGGCTCCGCAGTGCCTGGGTACCACGTAACTATCATCTACATCCGAAGATACATTCATGTCTGGAATAAGGACTAAGATTTTCCCATGTTACTGGCTTTAACTGGGCTGTGGCTTCCCCTTTCTCCATCCCTCTCTGTCTTCTCTACCTCTTTTCTCCAGGCACTGAGATTAAGTGCCTATATATCAAAGAAAGACTGCCAAAGAAAGCAAAGCTCAGATTATAATCAACACGGAGCTCGACCCTCAGTCTTTACACTCCTCATACGGCTGCTGTCAAAACAAGTAAGTGCTCCATACGCCTTCAGACCCGCTCAGCCTCACGTACTCTTGTCCCTTCACGAGGCGTGTGTCACCAGCCTGCAATGAAGAGTGCAAATGCACCTGCACACATCTCAAAATGTAACCTGAAGTTCACATTAATAATGCAGCACTCCAGGTGGTCTGCAAGCTGGGACCATAATGAGGAACTTTCTGTGACACACTAGTTATCAAATGCTGAGCCAGGTCACTACACATGAATAAAGTGATCTCCCCAGAAAGATGAAAGCCTTTTTTTTTTTTTTTTTTAAAGAAAGATTACATTTGCCTTCTGTACAAAGTCTGAAGAAAGACAATGTGCTAAAACATTTAACATGATTAGACTGGAACGGAAGAAAACACATCAAGAACTATCAAAGGAGCAGAAAATTATTCTGAACTGTATATGCAACAGTGGGTAAATCCGGCCCAGCGCCCTCTCCACCCCTGCTGACAGCAGCCCTGCTAACTGTGGTTGCACCACTTGCAAAACCGCTGGCAGAAGTGTCGCTGCTGCGGGAAGGAAGGAAACAAGACTGCAGGAAACGTCAGGGGTGACAGCGCTGGCCCTGGGAACCAGGAGCACCTTTCTCACAGCCCGGTGCCTGTCTCTGCTCACCAGCTACCAGCTCCGGGGAGCAGGCTGCCCCGAGCTCCGAGGGACAACCTTCAGGAAGAGGCATGACAAGCATCTGAAGGACAATTAGGGTCTCCTTCAACCTGCAAGGGACCGAGCCCTCATTTGCCCTGCCTTATACCTGCTCTGTCCCCTGGCAAGTTGGAGGGATATGAAAACACTCTGAGACTCAGAAGTGTGGCCAGCAGGTCAAGGGAGGGGATTCCGCCCCTGCTCTCCTGAGACCCCCACTGGAGTGCTGCGTCCAGCTGTGGCCCCAGCATCAGAAGGATATAGACTGGGTGGAGCGAGTCCAGAGGAGGCCACGAAGATGCTCCGAAGGCTGGAGCCCCTCTGCCATGGGGACAGGCGGAGAGAGTTGGGCTTGTTCAGCCTGGAGAAGAGAAGGCTCCAGGGAGCCCTTATAGCACCTTCCAGTGCCTGAAGGGGCTACAAGGAAGCTGGGGGGGACTTTTTACAAGGGCCTGTAGTGACAGGACAAGGGATAACGGGGTTAAATTGAAAGTGGGGAGGGTTAGATTGGGTATCAGGAAGAAATTCTTCCCAGAGAGGGTGGGGAGGCACTGGGACAGGTTGCCCAGAGAAGCTGTGGATGCCCCCTCCCTGGAAGTGTTCAAGGCCAGGCTGGATGAGGCTTGGAGCAACCTGGTCTAGTGGAAGGGGTCCCTGCCCATGGCAGGGGGGTTGGAACTAGATGATCTTTAAGGTCCCTTCCAACCCAAACCATTCAATGATTCCATGATTCTATGACTCTTCACAGGGAACTTGCTCAGGTCAGAGGGTGAGGGACAGGCACTGTCTGTAAGGGACTGTTCCTGCTCAAAGAGCCCAGGCAGTGTATGTATAGAGAAAAACATACACAGGATACAAAACTCATGTCCCATGCTGCCCGTGCATCCAAAGGTCTTCACTCAGCCCTGGGTGGCAGGCCATTGTAGCACACAGCCATATAAGCAGCTCCAAACAGTTCTTATCTGCTCAGTCCCATGTGTGCACAACCCGTACAGTACATCTTGTACAAACCACTTTGTGTTCTTGGCTGAAACAAGGCTTTGCCCTTTACTAAGGAACGGCAGGAGGAAGCAACAGCATACACGAAGGCAGCTCATTCATACAACCACCTCAGGCATCCCCTTTCATCCCACAAGGGGAAAACAGAATCAGGATCCAGAAATGAGAAAGCTGAGCAGGTCTTAAGCTTTATAGCCCTATTTTTACCCCAGTGCCTTGCCCTAAGAGAAAATTAATTTTAAAGCTTTGCCTACTGAGAAAGAAATGCAGGGTTTTGTAAGAGCGAGCAATGAAATACTGGATTGCACACTCAGCAACATGTATCAGGCCGGTATAGGAGCAGGTTGATGAAATCTGGAAATGGGGAAGGAATAAAAAGAAAACAGGATGGTCCCCTGAAAACTTAGAAACACGAGGTCTGTCTGAAGTTCCCTACATGTTTTAATATTTCTGTGACTTAAGCACGAGAACAATACAACTACGTTATAAATCAAGTTCAGTTCAGGCCAGAAGAGTTCTTCATATCTTTCAGAGATGCGTACAGCACAAGGACACAGAAAAATATAAGCAGCAAACTCTCTGAATTTTGTTTGTACCTGATCCTGTAATCAAAGGCAAGCAAGCTTTTACTGTTTTCTACTCCTTGGCGAAGAAAGGTATTTCAGTGAGGTACACAAAGATATAATAAATCAGTTAGTTGTTCTTCTCATAAAGATAATTAAAGCACTATACAGAAAATACGGGTAAGATTCCTTGCCAACATGCACAATTCCCAATCAACAGCATTCAAACCTTTTCAGAATGATGAGCACATATGCAATCGTACCAGCTTGAACAAACAAAAATAAGTCTATTTACTGCCTGACTCTGGAAACTAAATGTAAAGCTTTCCCCGAGAGAAAGCCAGCTCCAAATCTTATGAAGCTGTTTAACTTAATTGTTTTGAGATGTAAATGTAAACAATGCAGAGTGACATTCTCCATTTGGGAGAAAAAACAAAACCAAAGAATAAACACAGTTGCTGGATCTGAAGCAAACTGTTCAGTGTCCTGAAGTAATATAGCTTACTTAGACATGTTTTCATGCTGAGAAGCTGGAGAAGCCAGGGCTGCTTAGGGGCCATTTGAGACACTTTTGCACTTAATGAGGCCAGCATTCTTTTTTGCAAGACTGTCTTATTTTCATGTTTTTCCAAACTTCCCTACATGGAAACAGTTATCAACTTCTGAAATACCGCTGCCTGTGTATTATCCCTTCATCATTGTGCTTCTTTGGAAAAAAAAACCCAGCACCTGGAACAGGAATAATGGAGAAATTAATCCAAATGCAAAAGCCATATAGGAAAAAAGTGACAAATTACTATTCCAATCAGTGTGCAGGCCTCATTGCCAGAAAGAATGAATCCTGATACTAATTTGTAGATTTCTATGAACTAATACTAAACATACCTATTTTACTATTTTTAACTTCATTTTTAATAAAACCTGACCGCTAACTCTAGCAAGCTGTTCTAAGAAGTCAAGCTTACTAATTCTCACATCACCTGAAATATGGTCTTCTGTTCCTAAAGAACTCTTTCTGAAGAAACAGTATGTTAGCATTCATTACTGTAACCCATTGTTGTATATTTTATTTGTGGTTTTAAGGTTTTTAACCACTTTTGATGCAATGCATAATCAGCAGTAGTTAAAAGACTACCTTAAAAAATTGAAGCCACTGAACAAATTTTGTGATAAATCATCAAAGGAGTGGAGTTTGAATTAAAAGCCTGAAGGGGTAAGAAACAAACTGAACTTGAAACAACCGTGGTATCTAGGAAAGATGGCAGGGATGGGGAAAATCTCTGCCATTAGCAACACTGGAAAGATTAATTCAAAACAACTATCAGAAACAGCTGCTTTGTTTACCTGGATCGAGAATGAGAACCATGGGTGCTGTCAACCTTACACCAGTATATATGTGAACCTTTACGTTTCTATACTGAAAATGGTTCAACAATAAGTGTAAAATCGTACTTCACAGCCCAGTGATCCCACAGGATCCTTAAATGAAAGGTAGCAGATTTCGGGTCACTACTACTGACTTGTGCTCCACAGAGGGCTGAAAATCCTGCTTTGAAGGAATCCATGAAAGGTAGCTAAGAGAAGGCATGCTGGCTGCAGGCTTAAAACTCCCCGTACACACAGGCCACACTTCTGCTACAAAACGTATGGTCGTTCACAGGTTAGAAAAGGCTGAAAAATGCTTCTGTAGACAATTTTCATTCATTAGCAATCACGCAATCGACCGTTTATCTAATTTTTTATTACACTTAATGCCAAATTTATGTAAATAGAGATTACTAATGAATTACAAGAGAAAATAACACGCTTTACTTATTTTTACTGAATAGATCAAAACAATTACTAATGTACAGGTGGAAAACTTAACTGCAATTCCTGTTCACTTTGTTTAAATAAATGTTAGAATTTCAAAACCTTTTGAGAGCCACTTGCCTCCAAGCAGTCTTTTACATCATCATTTCAAAGCTCAAGTCCTTGAGCTTTAAAAATAATACCTGAGTTTATTATTGCAGGCAAAGAGTTCTACTGAAAACTCTCGTTCAGTGTTTGAACAAGCACCGATGAAACGGTGGCAAAAAGTTCACAGCCAGGCTGGCAGTCCCAGAAGCAGTTGTACCAGTGCACCATGAAATTACGATTCAGACAACAGACCCCTGTGTAGTTCAGACCTTTTCAAATAGACAGCGGCAGATCTGTCGTGGAGTGTGGGAAGTCTGCCAAACCCTCAAAATCAGCAGTATAGCTAGGAAAAGGAGTCAGAACTACTGCAACACCTGAGAAAAAAAATGTAGTACTCATAAGTAGTTCAAAACACATTTAAATTAAAGGTAATATGAACTTTTAGTCTTCATTAGCATTTCCTGTGTATGTCAATCAGAAACGTTAAGATAACTCCTTGGAACCACTAAACACTGTATGCATTTTTTAACTGCAAAATTAAAGATACAGAAAAAAGGTCTTGAGTAACACAAAGATAAAAGGTTTACTCCTGAATTCAGCTACTGTTAACATTTGCACCTGGTGCTTACATAATTAAATACAGAAAACAACAATTGTACCCTAAGAAAAACTTAATTAGATTAGGCGTGTAGTAACAAATGCAAAATTAGGGTCATTAGTATGTCAGTGTTCTCCAAATGGAAATGCTTAACTGCCGAGCCTACAGCTCTGATTTATTCCCACAGAGGAGGAGGAGACAGCCATTTGCACCCTTTTGTAATTTCAGGGTAACTGCATCCAGGGGAGATTTCCTCGCAAAAGAGCAGGCAGGAGCACTGTCATCTTGTCTCTCTTCACAAATTCAGGTTTGCTCTACAAAAGCAAAACCAGGTTGGGGAGCCTGGAACAAACTAATGAGTCTACAAATGTCTTAGGTGTCCTGATCCTTCAGCATTAGCCTTGTGGGCTGCTTCACAGGCACCTGCTTCTCTCACAGGTGAGACACTGTGAATGACATGACATGTTGGGGATTTTTTTCCCTCTCCCTCAAAGCAACAAGATTCATTTCAGGCTTAAAGCTGTAACAACAACAACGAAAAAATAAAGATTCCAAGGAAAAATGTTTCAGTGGCCTCACGGCATAGACAGCGATGCTCGGGAGAAGGCTGCCGACAGGACGTCACAAGCAAGAACACAAGGACGAGTTTGACAAGTATCCACCAGCAGTGACCTAAGCAGAAGTGATACTGTCTCCTCCAGCCTTGCCACCTTCTCATTATGTACAGAAAGTTTTAAAATAGTTGGGATACTCCTACCCAGACCCGCTCAAGTCCAGCAGCTCTGATGTCTGCGCGCAGTCACGTGAGAGAAAGAAATGATCGCCGCAGTTATAACGCACCAAGAACGTTTCTCGTTGTCTTCCACCACCTGAGTTAAGGGGAAGAGTACTCTCACCTCACTCAGTACTTCAAATCCCAAGAGATCGGACTCGGAATGATTAAATACACCCACGTTCATCACAGCCTTGTGAATCCAAATGTTCTGTTTCACATGAAATGGGCACACTGCTGCAAGGCCCAAACTAACTGCTAGAAGTCTGTAATTCTCTAAATGCCAAGGTATTTTAATTTGTCGGGAATTAATGTGAGCTTAAAATGGGTATTTAAATGCTTTGTGTATATAATCAACTTTTCTCAATTATTAAACTGTAAATATTCCCTGAGTATTAGGGCATTAATTCGCCCTAAGAAGTTCCTAGAGACTACAGCAGCCTTCCTGGATATTTCATGCCTGAGAAGTTATTTAAACATTACCACTGACGTTGTAAAGCTAAACAAGTCTTCCTCGCAGTCTCTTTTCCCCCTGGCAGGGTGTATCTTTAACTAAAGCTAGCACCTAAAGCTGGATAATATTTAAAGTGCCATTTAACAGCAGTTCCACAGCAGACCCGATACAACTCGCTCAATAAGAAGCCCTAGGTTTTCAATAACACGTGTGAAGGAAAAACACATAATTAAGAAATCAGATTTTTTTTTAGAAAGCATACAACCGTATCCTTGATGGCAAACCTGTCAAACCTATCAGCGTGGACTTTCTGCCTTCCACGTGCTGCCACGCTGAAAGACCGCAACAGCATTCGGCCTTGCGAAAGGGAAGAAGCCTTCCCTTCGTTCAGAAAACCCAGAGAAGCACCGGGCAAAAGCGTGGTCTGACCTTAAACTTTACCATGTCATGAAGAAATAAAAAATAAGAAGCCTGTTTTATGAATTTTTGAAGCAAAATTCCCATTGGGATAATATGGGGCGTTGTTTCTTGAGAAAACTACAGATAAATAAGGTTACCCAGCTGTGCAGCCATGAAACTTCTTTTTCTTGATTAAGCAAGGAACTATGGCAACCGAGGGTACTGTGGCCTCACATATGCTGTAATAATGAGACATAATGAAGGGTCTTCTGGGAGCTCTCCCACAACTGTTAAAATTTTATAGCGTCAAATTTGGGAATTAATTTTGAAAAAGAGAGAATCCTATTTAATATTTTATATGCATTGGTACTTTTTTTCCTTTATAATGAAACAATTTCCTCTAAGCATCCACATTCTTTATGTTTAAAAAAATTGAACTGCTCC
>NW_010269536.1:8636-9031 GCF_000690775.1 Eurypyga helias
CTGAATCAACTCCCAAGGGAGAGGAAGATAATAATATCGTATATGAACTCCACAGTGTTTGCTTAGTATATCCTATTTGCAGATATCATCTTATTTGAATAATCATATGTTTGCAATTTTCCAGCTCCTGATGAAAAACTGACCTGTCATCAGAGCAAATTTCCTTCAGAACTCATATATGGCTGTTATCTGTACCTGGTGTTATTAAGAATATTCTTTTTTATTTTTTGACACTCATTCCACTAGTTATCTACATACAAACTTATAGGTATAAGAGGTCTCATCTGTCCATGATGAGGTCATGCTACTTTTCTTTGCTGTAAAAAGCGACTCGAAATAATTGTCTGATAAATCTGCCAATTCTTTGTCCAGCTGTCATTTCAAGGGAGAAGTTT
>NW_010269536.1:9045-20699 GCF_000690775.1 Eurypyga helias
GGGAGGGCAGGCAGTCTTGGTTGAAGCACTAATTGCTTGTAAGCCCAGAGAAGAGGCTGAATTCCACTGCAGCTGGGTTATATCTGGATTGAACAGAGGCCCTACCCTTGAACAAATAATCCCCACGGAGAAATTACTGCCCAGTCATCAAGGGTGAAGAACTACAAAGCAGGTAGTAACACCAGGGGTTTTATCCTTTTACACCAACAATACTGCCTTCATTCCTAAGAGCAAGGGAACAGCAGATGGGGTGACCACCGTGGCACAGCTAGGCTGGGCTAACCATTTTAAATCAAAATTGTGATTAAAAGATAAACAAAGATGACAACCATAACTGTAGGCTTTCATAAACTTCACTTACAGCAATGCTGAAATTGGCAGTTCTCTTTCATCTGCTTGAGTAAGGAATTCATTTGGCTTGATAAATTACTGCCTACTCAGAACCATTTTCCCTTCATCCCAGTACAAACCGGTGAGAAGAAGGAGAAGGGGCGCTACCTGCATTTAGGGGCGGGTGCCATGATTCAAGATGAGAGGCACTGGCGACCAAAGCTGTGATTAGGATACAGCCTAAGAGTGCAGCTGGCAATGAAAGGGCACAGGCGTTCAAAGAGAGAATCTGGGAGATTGGCCCCAGTCTAAACTTAACCATTTCCTGGTTAAGAAATCAGACAGTGCGCCAGGAGCGGAGAGAAACTGGGACTGGCTAGGCATGGAGACTAATTTTTAGAAATTAACATTAAGTTAGAAAGGGGACACTCACTCCCCACACCCCAAATGTTTGGGAACAGTGTCTCACATTACAATCTGCCCAGCAGCAGAGGAAGTTAGGCTCATCTCTTCCCCTTCCCACTTGCTTCCACACCCGTAACTCCTCTCTCAATCAGCTCTCTGCTCCTTAATGATGTCAGAGCAGAGCTTTTTAAGACCACAGTTCGAAACTATCTAAGGAAAAAAAGGTCCTTAAAACCAAACCCTCTTTAATACGTAAATTTAGGCCAACAGGATGGATGTGATTAAGGGAGCAGTAAACTGTAACATGCAGGTAGTGGGACTGGGAACAAGAAGTAGAGACGACGGTGGGAATCTCAAGGTAATTTTCATTCTGACAATTTATCATGTGCATTACCTCCTGAGTTGATGGACAAGTTCCAGTTCGCAGCATCGCTTGGAATTTACCAGACCTACTGTTTGAAATGTAAGGACCTCTATTTCGTTACAGAAATTAGTCCCCTGTTGCTCAGAATTGTGACCTTCATCTCTCCGTTTTTATTTTATTTTTAGTTTTGGTGAAGATAACACCATTATTTTGGGGAAGATAAATATATTGCGTATTAAATAATAAATTTACTTACCTTATCATACACCAAACTGATAAGTACCATGACAAATACTGGTTTGCAGACCAGAGTTTAAGCATACAAAAAGTGAAACGGGGTTTATGTTTGGAACAAAGAGGATGACCGAGATGAGGTTCCAGCTGGAAAAACAGTGCAATTGTACAGTTAGGGGCGGTATTATCATAATACATATATGCATGGAGACTGAAAGCCTGTAGGCAACTTTAATTTTGCACTTCCTAACTTTTAAGTACTTCGTTTTGCACCTTAATAACATTCTTTTAACACTGTGTCTGTATAATACGCACACAGATCACTCAGCCAAGACGTAATTGATTTAATCATCCACATTTGTGAATTATTTGGGAAGCTTACAGGAGTTCGCTAAGTTGCAGCCCTGCCCAATAAAAATTAACAGATGCCTCTACGAAGCCCAGAGAACCAAACTGATAATGTACAAGGAACAGACTGAACTGTAACAGTAGAAGTGTGACAAAAAATATTTTGTTCTTTGCTACTGTGTGTGTAGCCAAAACTACAACACTACAGATCTGTCAGTCCAAATGGCAAAAATATGATTTTGAATCTTAAAAAGACAAATAAGCTTTAAAAGAAAATTGAATGATAAACCCTACAGAGTACAAAGCATTCAGATAAAAACAAGGAAAAAGATGTAAGTAAGCCAACTTTGTAAAGAAAAAAAAAAAAACCAACTATCTTACACATAATTATAAGGTAGCGTTTTTAATAGGAAACTCACTGAAATTATTCTACTGTAGGAAGAGGCTAGATTTGGTAGATAATTAAATTAGATACTTTCTTAATCCAGAAGACTCCGTCTTTTTGTCATCAACAAGATTTTTAAATGCTTTGTTATCAATACTACACAAATTTAAAATAAAAGTAAACAGCCCTTCTCTAGCTTATACAGTAAAGCCCAAAATAAGAAGAGTGAATCACTGCTTATTTGGAATTACTAATGGTGGTAGCCTCAAACGCATCACATTTTTCCTGCACTCAACTCTGTCTCCATTAGTGTAATACTGGTTCTCTAGCAGTATCTGATTTCCAGCTGGTGGTCCTTCTGCCATTCCTTCCGAGAATTTGCTGTATAACCAATTAAGGTCTAATTGTCAGAAAGCTGCTCTCAGTAGAATATGTTTTCTCTTTTCCCAAATATCATCATTCTTCTACCCATGAAACTGGTACTAAAATTAAAATTCCTCTTCCCTCCACATAGGAATGAAAATTCCTATTTGCAAAACCGATATAGGCATTATGAAACCCCAGTGAGATGTGCTTTGCCTTCAGAGAGCCAATTTTGCTCTTTTCTATTTGGACCTCTTGCAAAACATACAGTTTCCTTGTCTCATTTTCCCAACTGTAAAATGGAGGAAACATTACTTCTCTGTTTACAGAGGAATTAGGATAAATGCACCAAAGATCATTAGAGCATTCAGTTTCTTAGATAATAAAGCTCATACAGATGAGGTTCATTGTGTGTTTTCTTTCGTATCAAAGCTATCTTCAGCAGGTTCCTGTCCTTGCTCACTTCACACCTCAGTTTACTGTTTCCCCACTAAAACTGGTTCTAAAAATAAATGCTAAATAGACCTACAAGTGATTCAGGCTAAACTTAAAGGCCTAGAAAAGGCATATGTCTGTGCATGTGTGTGTAAGCTTTTTTATTTCTTTCTTAAATCACAGCAACATCATTTGCATCTTGCTGCATGACACGAGAATGAAAATTAACGACTGGAAGCTGCATTCCCATCCCATTTTATCAGTTAAAAAAGAGCAACAGCAAAGACAGACTTGTACATGCAGGTTTTCCGCTCATGTCTCTTAAAAATCAGTTCCACCTACATAAGAGTTTTAATCCTCCATTAGCAATCACCACATTTCTTTTTTTTTTATTATGCCAAAAGTTCATTCCACTTTATAACGTCTGTTTGACAAAGGGTTCTCTAAACTGGAAGGGAGAAAACTGCAAAGGCAGGCCCATGGGAAACAAGGAAGGACAGATTTTTCCAAGGCTCAACCATCTTGCCAGCTGCCCTGCTGGAGATTTTCTTGGCTTCTGAAAAGCTGTATGTTCTAATCTGCAAGCATTTTCCACAGAACAAAGGAAGTTTGGAAAAATATGATCAGCAAAGAGCAACTCATAAATGAGTAGAAAGCTCTGTGGAAAGAGCAGAAAATTTGAAATGGAAGGTGAGAGGTGAATGCAGACCCGATTTCACAATCCTTCATTCTCTGCGGCAAGAAGAGGGTTGTAAATTCTCCCTATAACATCAGTACTTTTGATACTTGGTTTTTGCTCGCCTCTCCAGTTTATTCCTGTGCTTTATTCAAGGTTTTATTTGAAAACATAGTGACTAAGAAGTGATTGCCGTCATTAAAAGAAAAAAGACAACACTACCGTATATCCTTCCCATTGCAGGAGGTGGGGCATTAATGACAACCCATCCCTGCGTTTTGGGGAATGCAAGCTTTCATCTGGGAGTACACCAGCAGACAGAACTATCTTCTCCCTCCTTCTGGGGAGATGCTAGTGTCACGCAATGCCCACATTGTCATTTTAGGAGACACACACACACATTTTAAAAAGAACAACCAACAAGGATCAACAAATAGTTATTGCCGTTTTTCCATGCCTTGCTGCTCGTTAGCAATTTGCTCTGACTGAACAGTCAGTATTTCTGTTATAAGACCAGGAAAACAGCTGTAGACCTTAAATCTGAAAAACAGATTTAAAAACACCACCACCCCCTTTTGACCCTAACAAAACACGTCCTCACTGCCACGCTCACTTCATTCTTACCTCAGCAAAAGGGAGGCTGGCGGAATTGTTAGGCGTGAAACCAAACAACTTTGACAGGTGTCCCAAGACTTTTCTTTAAGGAAACCAACCAAATGCTTAATTTTAAAAACTCTCTTCTGTGGACTGGCACATATATATTCTTCACAGAGAGGGTGGTGAGGCACTGGGACAGGTTGCCCAGAGATGTTGTGGATGCCCCATCCCTGGATGTCTTCAAGGCCAGGCTGGGTGAGGCTTGGAGCAACCTGGTCTAGTGGAAGGTGTCCCTGCCCGTGGCAGGGGGGTTGGAACTAGATGATCTTTAAGGTCCCTTCCAACCCAAACCATTCTATGATTCTATGATTCTATGATATATGCTCAAAGCCTGACATACTATAATCTCCTCGTAGCACACAGCCAAACTTGTTGTTTCCTCACGGACTATTTTCACCCTGGGGGCTGTGCTCTTCAGCTACAGGGGGAGAGCCTCCACAGAAGTATTCCAAGATACCTGAGCAGGACCTTGGTAAAAAAAAGCCAACCGTATCCTGGGCTGTATCCAGAGAAGTGTGGCCAGCAGGTCGAGGGAGGGGATTCTGCCCCTCTGCTCTGCTCTCGTGAGACCCCACCTGGAGTGCTGCGTCCAGCTGTGGAGCCCCCAACATCAGAAGGATATAGACTGGTTGGAGCGTGTCCAGAGGAGGCCACGAAGATGCTCCGAGGGCTGGAGCCCCTCTGCCATGGGGACAGGCTGAGAGAGTTGGGCTTGTTCAGCCTGGAGAAGAGAAGGCTCCGGGGAGACCTTATAGCACCTTCCAGTGCCTGGAGGGGCTACAAGGAAGCTGGGGGGGACTTTTTACAAGGGCCTGTAGTGACAGGACACGGGGGAACGGGGTTAACTTGAAAGTGGGGAGGTTTAGATTGGATCTCAGGAAGAAGTTCTTCCCGGAGAGGGTGGTGAGGCACTGGGACAGGTTGCCCAAGAAGCTGTGGATGCCCCATCCCTGGAAGTGTCCAAGGCCAGGCTGGATGAGGCTTGGAGCAACCTGGTCTAGTGGAAGGTGTCCCTGCCCATGGCAGGGGGGTTGGAACTGGATGGTCTGTAAGGTCCCTTCCAGCCCAAACCATTCTGTGTTTCTATGACTGGCAAATCAAAAACCAGTTTATTTTATGCACACAAGACATACATGCGAGACGTGTGAACATATTTGTCTATATGTGGGAAAAGCGTTTCACATTTTTAGACTGTTCGTCCAATTCACGTAACAAACATACTGCCAATTGCCTCATACATCATGTGGTATCTGTGGATTGGGGAAGGTTTGTGCTCTCTCATCCTGATTTGCAACCCTGTCCGATAGCATGAAACAAAAAGCAAAAAATAAACACATTCCTTACATAACGGCCTGCCTTTTCGGCTTGCATTTTCCTCAAGAGCACCTTAAATTTTCCATGACCATGAACTAAAGGTCTTTCCCAGTATAACAAAATTAATGCCATATTTTCATTTATACACGTGTGCATGTGTCCGACTGTCTGAAAAGACTGTAAGATTCAGTCACATATATATAGTGTGACTTGCATATACCTAAATATGTATATACAAAAGCCATATATATATATATGACAGAAACTGTATATGTTCATTTTTTATTTGTGGGTACACAACACACTAATTACCTCATAACAAAATTAAACAAAACAAGGAGAGTCAGTGTGACAGACTGAGTAAGAAAAAGGCTTCCCAATTAAGTGGGAGCACAAGAGTGTTGTGGACTCAGCATCAGTAACTGATGAGTGAAAAATAAAACATCACCTTCTGATGCCTAATTAGGTCAACAGAGCAGCAAAATTAAAAGGCTGAGGACAGCACTGAGCAAGTATGCCTGGACACACTAACATTTAGATTATTTTCATGACAGAAACATGCAGTCATATTCTTACATCACTGGCTGAAATAGAAGCACCACTTTAAAGGATCACAGGCTGAACATGTATTTTCAAAAAAGCCAGCATTAGGGAAAGTCATTTATGTGCATCAACAATTATATGTACGGATTCGAAACTTAAGACCTGATCACATACCTGTAGCAGTTCCTGTAAATAGCAAAACATAATCATTATTTTTTTAAGTAAGCGCTGGGAAAGTGGCAGGATTAAAATTAACAGGATACAATTAGGCAACAACTAAGAAATACTTAAAATCAACCCAGAGACTTCCTGTTTCTGATTATTACCCATAACTATAAGAATTAATAAAACGACTGGAGAAACTCTATGAAAGCAGAGCACCTATTTAAATACAGCCATGGCAGTTTGGGTTAAGGGTCTTGTGAAATAAACTACGCTCATTTATTTATATAGCTATCATCACTATAGCTCTAGATGCATGACAAAATGAGAAAATCCACTCATTTTAATCAAAGAAGAACTGAAGCTCACATGGAAATATCCACTGCAATAACAGAAGGCAAAAAGCAAACATACATACACAGACTGAAGAAATAATTAAAAACATTTCAAGAATAACTGACCTGTAAAAGAAGACTTTGCTTACAGAGGAAGTTTGAACAAATTCTATAAAAGCGGTTAAATTACATAGAAATCTATTTGCTTTGATCTAATCCAACAAAAAGCTCATAAATAGTAACAAGATTTCGGGCTGAACCAAACACCTTGAAAGGGTTACAGACTACGCTGAGCTACTGGGCCACCAACGGAACTAGTATTACAGCTCTACAGAAGGAAATACATAAATGAATAAATATTAAACTTTTAATTGGCTGATGTACTGTCACAGTGGGGAACTGGTGGATACAGCCCTCTCAAATCCACTCTATTTACAGAGATGAAAAAGAACAGCATGCAAATAGTAGAAAGAGATAAAACACTTTAACAACCCCACAGAACTGCGGCAGCAATCTTCCAGCAGAAAGGGATTAATTAGCAACAAAGGCAAACGGCCATTTGCCGTAAATTATCGGTTCTTCTACACGATCATTATTCGCTAGGAAAATCTTTGTTCCTTCATAGCTATTACCTAAATACCTAAGATATGATGACGCAGCGTACAAAGCAACCGAAAGCTTTTGAAGCTGGTTGAAATCCCAGATGAAGCGCATTCGTTCCACGAAGCCATTTGTTGGAAGCACACCCCCAAGCTGACATGACACAAGAAAACGCCAACAGACTGACATAAAACAAAAATACAAAATAATAATGCCTATTTTCTTGATGAAAGAATCCTGTCAGTGCTCCTTTCCCAAACTCTTTCTTCTCCTCTCAAGGGATGCATTCGTGTTACGCGCACGTCACGCGCCAATCTGAACTTTGTCTTTAAACACTTGCTTCACTCGCATTTCAATCATGTAAATATCAAGCCCGAGCCCTGTGAAGTCCAAAACAGAGAGCATCTCATCCTGGTTCAGGATAAAACAGGCTTTTCTTCTTCCTGGTACGCATTTTCAATGGGCTAGTGTAGGGCCAATCTAGTATTTCAAGTATTCCTTTACACTGTTGCAAGTTCCTGCCTCCCAATTTTCTGTTCTCTAACTTCCTCTTCTGAAGGTGGTGAATATCCATTTGCCATGCAAGTTGATGTCAAGTTACTATTCAAACAGTGAAAAATTCTTCTTTTGGTGAAGATTTAACTATTAGGAGGAGGCTGGAAATGGTTACTAGAGTAGTAGTCATAGCCATGAGAATAAAACCTTTACCCCTGGCCAAGGGGAGTGATGTTAAGGGAAGGTTATTTATGTCAGCTGTTCCTTCCTGCCTTTACTGACTGGATAATCACTGGCTTTTTGAACCCATTAGTCTGCAATTAATTGACAAAATAGCCTGGAGAAGAGGAGGCTCAGGGGACACCTTATCGCTGTCTACAGCTACCAGAAAGAAGGCTGCGGAGAGGTGGGGGTTGGTCTCTTCTCTCAAGTGACAAGTGACAGGACAAGAGGAAACGGCCTCAAGTTGCACCAGGGGAGGTTTGGATTGGACATTGGGAAAAATACGGGAAGGGCTGTCAGACATTGGAATAGGCTGCCCAGGGAAGTGGTTGGGTCACCATCCCTGGGGGTGTTTAAAAGACGTGCGGACAAAGTGCTGAGTGATGTGGTTTAGTGGCGGTATTACCAGTGTCAGGTTAATGGTTGGACCTCATGATCTTAAAGGTCTTTTCCAACCTAAGACCAAACAGGGTGACTGGCAAACACCAGTGGCTGTAGCAGCACCCCATCAGCAGTTATCCTGAATTCCCACAGCATGGGCAGCAGCCATGAGGGTTTGGCTACACGCCTGCGCGATCCATGTTTGAAGACCAACAACTCCACGCTCAACATGGACCCACAAGGTACAACACAGATGCTCAAACACTGATACCTTGCGGTATTTCAGCTGCCCCACACAAAGGGACATATCTGACCCTCAGCTGTCATCCTGGAAAGGTGCAGGACCCCTGTCAGATCCATGCCTGTATCTGGGAGAGCTCACTGGGCTGATGTGGCACTAGATGCCTGCACGTAGGCAAGCACAGCTGCTCCTGTTTGGAAGTGGCACGCCGACCCTCGCACAAAGTCCTCTCTCACATGATTTTGTGCTCAGACTCAGCAAAAAAACCTCCAGCCATTGAATAGTTCATTTTCCTCCAGATAAACCCCTTCTCCAGGACAGAAGTCAGCCTGTGGCAATTTCTTTCGAGCAGGAGCAAACACTTTTGGTTTTTTGCCACTACTCTATTCTAAGAGAGAAAGGCGAACAAAGGCAAGCAAATCCCACTTTCAAAATGGATTCTACCCAATAATGTAGAGAGAAACCGAGTTCCCTGCTGTGATCATGAAATCATGAACACAACACAGGTTCCCCATGCTATAACAGTTGCTTCAAATGACATGCCTACAAACCCTGTCTTGGCAGACTGGAGAGGTAGATCTGGTCTACATCTAAGATATGCTAACGTACTTATGGCTATATAGGAATTAATTTTTTCCATGCCAGCGAAAGAACTAGAAAAGACACACTTACACTGGCCAAAAAAACCAAGTAAGAGAGATGGAGAGAAACAGAAAAGCAGGCAGATCTTTTGGGGCAACCCAATTAAATTGGGTCCAAACAATGCTTCCAAAAGACTGCAAATACAACCTGTCTCTTCTCAGAGTTTTTAAAGACAAAACTACCATTTTCAAGTACAGAGCTGACAAAAACTAGTTCATAACGGGACACACAAAACAATGATATCTCCTTCCCCAACTCTAGCACAGGCAACGAAACCTCTGCAGGAATAAAAAAAGAAATTCCTAGTTTGCTATTTTAAATATACTCTCAGTTTAAGGTCAAAGAAAGCAAGCCAACCCAGAAATCAGTACACAACAAGGACCTGATTACAGTCAGAAAATAAAATAAAGCAAAAGTGAACCCCAAGGAAAATAACTGAAAACGCGGCGGGGAAAGTGGGTACAAAACCCCCCAAAGCCCACAGACCATCCAAAACAGTAAAGGGGAGGAGAAATCTCAGCTCTTTCTCACTTTGCTTTAACAAAGTGCATGAAATCACATACTTTTATACATTCACACAGCTGTCAAAGAATGTGATGAGAAAAACAGCCATGCAAAACAAGGCATTTCAATTTCCCAACAGCCAAAGCTTCATGATACATTTTTAAAAGGGGTCACTTTTTCACCAAATATCGAATGTTTTTTTCCTCACTCCTTCCAAATGCAGGTAATTTCCTTAATAATTTTCACCTTTGCACTGTTGAACACAACGGGACAAATAATACATGATGCACAAGTAAGTCATAATGCTTTGTGCAAGTTAATAGGAGCAGCGAGATGCTGAACGTGTGATAAATCTAAACCTGGAAGCGAAATATGCCTCCTAATTAAAAATCAATTATTAAAAAACAGTAACGAATGAAAAAGAAAAAAGGCTCACTCACCAAACTCATAATGAAATCCTGGAAACTTCAGAGGTATTTGAAAAGCAGAAAGAAACCTTTGACATCTATATTTAACTAAAGATTCTTCTAAGGCTCTATTGTGGGTTTCTCGATTTTATGATTAAACAGCTCCGTGAAAAATTGTTTCTGGTATCTTTTGTGCTTTTATCTCTCCATTCCAAATGGTCATGAAAATGAATAGAGAACATTTAAATGGGGAATGCAAGAACAAATCATTACTCTGGCTCTAGGAAATCAAAGCACACGGATGCCTGATGTGGCTCCGAGGTGATGCAGGGAGGATAAGCAGCCGCCCAAAACCACCAGCACCTGAACTCACAACCACGTGCGACACGTTCACCCACAACGTCGCCCACTGGGGTCCTCAGCAGCTCTTCTCCAAAAGATGGGTTTAACATACACACTGAATAATTTGAAAATGGTAGATCAGGGCGTTCATATAACTATTTTCAACTAACTTGCGTTCAATTCTGGAAAGATTTCAAACACAGAACACCTCAAAGGCAGCCCAAAATTACAAAACCAGTTGCATGAGCTTGGACAAGCAGAAATCGCTGGGTTTCATTTTCCGTAAAACTAAGATACATATTTATACCCCCAGCAGTGACAGAGAGATTAAATTAATGAGCATTACTGAAGAGATCTGAATCCCATTATCGGAGAAACTACACTGGTTTTATGCATTACCATAAATATTCAGCATCTGCAATCAAAAGAAGGCTTTGGTGTTTACGTATATTACAAAGTTTTAATAATTCACTAGCAATATTTCATGCAGAGCGCTGTTGCCACTTCTTTCTGGAAAAAGGAAAAAATATATCCAGAATTTAAAATCCAAACCCATTCTACCGGAAACGAAACAATTCCTTCTACAGAGAACTGCATGTTGCCAGGAAAAAGGCATCTTCTCAAGAGCCAGGGGCTCCGGGCTGTACCTGCCCGCGGCACGTGGTTGGGCCGGTCAGGGATGCCTCCCCGGAGCAACTCCAGCCTGCAGACCCCATGCACCCTTCCCCGCTATGAAAGGGCACAGTCAGTGCATAGAATCATAGAATCATAGAATCACTGGGTTGGAAAAGACCTTAGAGATCATCCAGTCCAACCGTATCTGTCCGCCACTAAACCATATCTCTCAGCACCTCATCCACCCGTCTCATGCACCCAAGAACGGGGCCACAGACACCCGTGGTGGCTGACCAAACTCAGGAGTACTTTGGCAATGATATTCTCAGGATCTTTCCTCAAAAGACTCAGAAAACTTAAACGAGTGCACCCTGAGGATGTGTTGGCCACCCTACCCAGGGGTGGCTCATGGCACCTCCGGAGCACAAATGCAGCTCCTCAACCATCAGCAGTCAAACTCTGAGGCATAAAATAGTCAAATCCGTTATTTTACCTGCCTGCTAAAACCCAACCTGCCACAGGAGCATCCTGAGAGCGCCGAGGAAAGAAATGGTGGGACAAGCCCAGGACGACGCCAGGGCAGGACGAGAGAGGGGAGATGCAGAAGAGAAGGTGCAGCAGCACACTGACCATCACCTCGGAAGTCGGGAAAGA